>NC_084624.1:33093789-33148789 GCF_033978795.1 Nerophis ophidion | reverse complement strand
CATTATAACAAAGAACTGAGGGAGTTTGCCTGAAAGTTGAACTTAATAGCAATGCAAAAACTTCCATTTTCTCATTTTAGTAATCTCCCAATAGGAAACATAAGATAGAGAATGGAAATTGTCTGTTTCATAACACATATAATAGCTGTACAGGCAATGTTTTAAATAACCTACATACATATTTTATTCCATCCATCCATTTTTTTTAAATATAAAAAAACAAACATAATGTTTCATACATTTCTAGTAGGGATGCAATATATATATCAGACTGATAATTATGGGTCTGAAATGAGTAATTCTGATGTCATTTCGATGACTCAAAGAACATGAAAAAATATATCTGTCACGTTTAGAAATGGGAATTGATACGATTTCTCAGGTTCCAATTCCACTTTCGATCCTGCTTAAAGGCCTACTGAAATGAGATTTTCTTATTTAAACGGGGATAGCAGGTCCATTCTATGTGTCATACTTGATCATTTCGCGATATTGCCATATTTTTGCTGAAAGGATTTAGTAGAGAACATCCACAATAAAGTTTGCCACTTTTGGTCGCTAATAAAAAAGCATTGCCTGTACCGGAAGTAGCAGACGATGTGCACGTGACGTCAAAGGTGTGAGGGCTCCTCACATCCTCACATTGTTTATAATGTGAGCCACCAGCAGTAAGAGCAATTCGGACCGAGAAAGCGACAATTTCCCCATTAATTTGAGCGAGGATAAAAGATTTGTGGATGAGGAATGTTAGAGTGAAGCACTAATAAAAATGAAAAAGAAAAGGCGACGGCTCCAGACGGCGGCAGTGGGAGAGTTTCAGATGTTATTAGACACATTTACTAGAATAATTCTGGAAAATCCCTTATCTGCTTATTGTGTTAATAGTATTTTAGTGTCATACCTGAAAGTCAGATGACTGCGGTGAACGCCAGTGTCTCTGAGAGAAGCCGAGGAGCCAAGATCACAGCTGCCTTTTTGAGCTGCAGGATGAGGTCGCATAATCCACTAAAGTCTCCGGTAAGAGCCGACTTAATATCACAATTTTCCCATCCAAAAACTTGCTGGTTGACGTAGAGAAACATGTTCGCTTGACCGCTCTGTGTTAAGGCTTCACAACAAAGAAACACCGGCTGTGTTTCGGTGCTAAAGGCAGCTGCAATCCACCGCTTTCCACCAACAGCCTTCTTATTTCACGTCTCCATTATTAAGATTCAGCAAGACAGATGTCCAAAATACTGTGTAAATGCGCGATGAAAAGAGACGACTTTTAGCTGTAAGTGGTGCTGGGCTAATATGTCCCCTCCAACCAATAACCACACAAACACGCGTCATCATATGCGTCATCATTCCGCGACATCATTCCGCGACGTTTTCGACAGGAATCTCCGCGGGAAATTTAAAATTGTAATTTAGTAAACTAAACTGACCATATTGGCATGTGTTGCAATGTTAAGATTTATCATTGATATAGAAACTATCAGACTGCCTGGTCGGTAGTAGTCGGTTTCAGTAGGCCTTTAACGATTCAAATCTTTTTCTGTTCTCTTATTGAAAACAAACAGTGGATAAAAATCAATTATGTTGAGTTTAGAGCTAGCAGGATCTTACATAGCCCAAACCCCCCAAATATTTATACTCCCAACACCAGGAGGATGTGGCAGGAGTAATCTGCTCGCTTTTATAACATGCAGTTCATCCTCTGTATATTCAGCTTCAAAAAGATAAGGTTGTGAATCCCAATATGTCCAAAAATAATCATTTTCGTTGTCTGTTACCGAGTCTGCCAAAATTAGAACACACACACATTTGTTTCCGGAAGTATGTATACACATTTATTGCCGGAAGGGTTACAATGACCCCCCCACCCCCAGACCCCCTCCCCAATATTGCTTTTCGCATCAAGTATTAAATAAATGTACAGTTACAACCTGCAGTACATTTTTTAAACTCAAAATTTAAATTGATCTAGTAAGAATGATGAAGTGTCTTATTATTTCCAAGGCATTCGCGGGCTACATAAAATTAGATAGTGGGTCAAATGTATCCCCGAGCATTGAGTTTGACAACAGTGCTTTACATGCACACTAATGAAGAGAATAGTAGTAAATAAAATGTGCACACCTGCCTTTATTAAACTGTCAAATACTATTAAATTGTGAATTTTACCATAAATACCTGATTATTAAGTAAAGTATAAGTGTATTTAATGAAAATAAATTATATTTAGTAGCCTTGGGTGTGTGTGCGTGTGTGTGTGTGTGTGTGTGTGTGTGTCTGTGTCTGTGTGTCTGTGTGAGTGTGTGTGCGTGTCTGTGTGTGTGTGTGTGTGTGTGTGCGTGTGTGTGTCTGTGTGTGTGTGTGTGTGTGTGTGTGTGTGTGTGTGTTTGTGTTCTTGTATTTCTCCCCTTCTTGAGACATCAACGAGGAAAAGTACCTTCCACATGAGGACTGGTGAACAAATTAGGACCCAAATCATGTTCCCAATACAGAAAAGCATTGCATCTAATAGAGCAGTGGTCCCCAACCACCGGGCCGCAGAAGAATTTTTTTATTCATTTTTATTAAAAAAAAAAAATCTTAATTAAATCAACATTAAAAACACAATATACACTTACAATTAGTGCACCAACCACAAAAACCTCCCTTTTTCATGACAAAAACGTCCCTTTTTCATGACAAAGGAAAAAAAAAAAAAAAATTATGAAGCGTTGACCGGTCCGCGGATACAAAAAGGTTTGGGACCACTGTAATAGAGCATATCTCATTTGCACTCCTGGTGAGGGAATCTATCAAAATGAGTGTGGTCCCAAAAAGGAGGAATTTTTCAAATTGACTGTGTTTCGGTTTTAAATGTGGCCCCTGGTCGACATATTAAATAACAAGTGTGTGTAAGAAATTGAAATGCGCCCCCTTTGGCCGAAATCAATAAAATAAAAAAAACATTTATATGTATATTGGGGCATACTGTAATTGCAATGGTACATAAAATAACAAAAAAAATCCATAAAATATAAATTAACTAATTTTTCTCACAATGTGTCAACTTTTTTCTGATAAAACTGGAAATAATTTGTCATATTCTTTCTGTTTCTATAACATTGCAATATTTTCTCGTAAAATTCGGACTTTTTAAAAAAATGTAAAATCATTACTTTTTTTTGCAAAATGGTAACATCTGTCATATAAAATTCTGACTTTTATCACAATATTGCCAATTTTTTTGTTGTTCTTGTAAAATAGTGAACTTTTTTGAGTAAAATTATGACTTCTGCCATAATTTTGCCTAGTAAATTTTTGATTGTTATTATAATGTTGCCAAATTTTAAGTTTTCTTATAAGATTGTGACTTTTGTTGAGAAAAATTACAAGTCTTTTCATAAAATTGCCAACATTTTAAACTTTTTTTGGTTGAAAATTGGGACTGTTATGGAGTAAAATTCCAACTTTTATCATTATATTGCACAAATATTCAGTTTTTCTTGTAATATTGTGACTTGGGTGGAATAAAATTGCGACTTTTATTATAATACTGCCAAAATTCTAAGTGTTTCTTGTGAAATTGTGACCTTTTTCTTTTGAAATTCCTACTTATTTTTCACAACAACCTTTTTTATATTTGCATAGTTTATATATAGTATCAATGTTGTAAATACAAATCCTTATATATCTACAAAGGGTGGTCCTAAAGAGGTAGGCATTTTTCTCAGGTCTCATGAAGGTGACAAATACAAGAATGTGCGTGTGTGTGTGCGTGCGTGCGTGTGTGTGTGTGTGTGTGTGGTATTTCTTCTTGAGACATCAAGAAGGACAAGTGCCTTCCATATGAGGACCAGGAACAAGTTAGGACCGAAATCATGGTCCCAATATGGAAAACCATTGCATCTAATGGAGAATGTCTCATTTGCACCCCTGGTGGTGAAATCTATCTAAATTAGAGTGGTCCCAAATAAGAGGGACTTTTCAAATTGACTGTTTCGGTTTTAAAAATGCTCCCCCTCTGGTCAACATATGAAATAACAAGTGTGTGTAAAAATTTGAAGTGCTCCCCCTCTGGCCAACATATGTAATACGTGTATGTAAGAAATTGAAATGCACCTCCTTTGGCCAAAATTACTTAAAGAGAAAGGAAAAATATGTAAATATAGACATACTGTAATAACTTGAAGTAAATAGTGAAGATTAAAAACCAAATTACAAAAAAAACTTACCTTTTTTTATATTTGCATAGTATGTATGTATTATTAATGTTGTAAATACAAATCTTTATGTATCTAAAAATTAATTGATTAAAGTGGACCACGACTTAAACAAGTTGAAAAACGTATTCGGGTGTTACCAGTTAGTGGTCAATTGTACGGAATATGTACTGTACTGTGCAATCTACTAATAAAAGTTTCAATCAATCAAAAAAGGGTGGTCCTAAAGAGGTAGGCGTTTTTTGGAGGTCTCAAAAAGGTAACACATACAAGAATGTGCGTGTGTGTGTGTCTATATATATATATCTATATATATATATATATATATATATATATATATATATATATATATATATATATATATATATATCAATCCATTGTATATATGTGTCTCTCTCTCTCTCTCTCTCTCTCGCTCTCTCTCTCTCTCTGTATATATATATATATATAGACACACACACACACACACAGAAACTTCAATTACTTTTAGTCTCCTGACACATTTGCGTGCATATTATTTTTTTGATGGATTTAATATTGATCTACTGGAGGCGCGTGTTTGCGTTTGTCGGCATGTCACCTTGACATGTTTTAATGAGCTGTCTTCCAGGAAATTAGACACTTCCTGGCCACAAGAGAAGGCGCATACATACTGTCTTTTCAAAGAGAACAATGCTTAATGTTCATTTCACAATATGTCTTTCAGTGTGATTGTGGTAGTTTTATTGAAACAACTCCATCCGCAATCATAAACATATTGTTAAGTCCATGCGTTACAGTGGCACTCAATACTAAGCATTAAAGTGTCCCACCATGCTATCAACTCTATTGTGTCTTGGATTAGACTTGTTCAGGTCTGCAATGAAGGTGCGATGAGGTCACACTTCTTTACCCTTGGCAACTGTTTTCCTCTAGTGCTTCTGCAGGCACATTGATTTCCTCTCTTGCGTGACATCACGAGCAATAAAGCAGTGAAAAAGTGTTTGGTTTTGTTTTTTTCCAAAATTGCACCTTGTGAGTCACGAGCACAAGGCTTGACGCCAATTTGTCAGCCCTGAATAAAAATGCATGTGGCAGGTTTATTTGCGGTCGTAGCGAGTGGATACCTGAGGGGTGTTCTTTTGGCACAATCAATGGTGTCTTTTGTTCCAAAGGGAAAAAAATCACACATACAAATAAAACGGTTTGTACACATTTGTGTTGGCCTGGCCGCTTCTTGTAAGTCTGATTTCATAGGAATTAAATATTAAGTGCCCCATTTATATAAAGTATTTTAGTGTAATCATGTCAATAAAGCTGTTTAAAGACAAACTCGGGTAAATAAGTATTGTGCTTCATTATTTTCAGTCCTAATGTAAATAAAGGTCATTTGATGGCATTCTTGTATCTTTAGGAGAAAAAGAGTGCTGCAGCTTTGCATCCATCAGATAGTTAAGTCAAGTGAATTATATATACAGTGGGGCAAAAGAGTATTTAGTCAGCCACCGATTGTGCAAGTTCTCCCACTTAAAATGATGACAGAGATCTGTAATTTTTATCATAGGTACACTTCAACTGTGAGAGACAGAATGTGAAAAAAATACAGGAATTCACATTGTAGGAATTTTAAAGAATTTATTTGTAAATTATGGTGGAAAATAAGTATTTGGTCAACCATTCAAAGCTCTCACTGATGGAAGGAGGTTTTGGCTCAAAATCTCACGATACATGGCCCCATTCATTCTTTCCTTAACACGGATCAATCGTCCTGTCCCCTTAGCAGAAAAACAGCCCCAAAGCATGATGTTTCCACCCCCATTCTTCACAGTAGGTATGGTGTTCTTGGGATGCAACTCAGTATTCTTTTTCCTCCAAACACGACAAGTTGAGTTTATACCAAAAAGTTCTATTTTGGATTCATCTGACCACATGACATTGTCCCAATCCTCTGCTGTATCATCCATGTATCCATTTTGGTATAAACTCAACTCGTCGTGTTTGGTGGAAGAAGAATACTGAGTTGCATCCCAAGAACACCACTATTTTTAAAAAAAGAAAACAATTTGAAGTTTTCTTTATTTTTAAGTTATCGTCCCATGATTTTACCAATCCGACCCACCTGACAGTAGATTTTTGTCCACGTGGCAATAAGTTTGACACCCCTGCATAAGCATGTTAGGATTTACATTATGTAATGGGTTAAGCAAATAATTTAAATAATGTACTGATTTGATGCCTTTTTGGAAACTGTTTGAACAACAAATGTTTACGAAGTACAAGGAAAAATTATGATCAACGTCTTGAACTTTATTGAAAATAAGATGATATTCGTCTCATGTGAACTATATAACTGACTTAATTATTTTTGAAAATACATTTTGTATTCAGAATAAAATAATGTAAATTATGTACATATGGATAACAGGAAGTGGACATATGTGTTAGTACTGGAATTTCTATGAGGTAGAAAATGGGTATGATTAAATACACTCTGCTTTTTCCTACTTCTTTTTGGATATGTGGTCAAGAAAAATGTAAATATGTGATTTATCATATTGAAAATATTTTTATCATATTGAAAATGTACTGTACATGTTAAAAAAAAAATTCAACCAACCAACCAAAACTTACGGCATGTTTTAAATAATAAATATTGGTATCATTTATGTCTATATTGTATCCACTGATGTATTCTGTTGGAAAAAATAAATAAATACTGGCCAATATCTATACATGTCAAAATGCCAAATAGTGGCAAAACCTAAATGATTTAAACGGGAGCCAATAGTAGTTTATCTATAGTTTTTGTGCACTAGCTACTTTTCTTTTTTTAGAAAATTGTCTGCACCATTCGACACCACCACCAATACATAAAGGGATTTAAAACAATACTAGCACATTCTAAAGTTAATACGATTTGCTGCATATAAATGTGTTTATTTAAGTTATCTCTATGTTTTACAATCTATTGTCCAAGTATCAGATCAGGACACAGAATTTGATCAGATATGGGGCCCAAAAATCAGATGGCGTATGTATTTGTGCATGTGTATTTATGTCTGTAAAAAATAAACAGTGGAACCCAAGAAAAAGAGCACCCTCTGGTGGCCCAGAGCGGCACTACCCCTCCTGCCCCTAATGTTGAGTCACTTTGTTGGTGAAGAACATGCAGTGGTGTGCCGTCAGGGCCAGCGAGGCCTTCTCTGCTAGCCTAACATAACCAGAACTCATGATCATAATAAAAGATGAAATTATTTTTTAAATTACTAAATTGGCCCTAGTGTGTGAATGTGAGTGTGAATGTTGTCTGTCTATCTGTGTTGGCCCTGTGATGAGGTGGTGACTTGTCCAGGGTGTACCCCGCCTTCCGCCCGATTGTAGCTGAGATAGGCGCCAGCACCCCCCGCGACCCCGAAAGGGAATAAGCGGTAGAAAATGGATGGATGGAAATTACTAAATTGGCCCTAGTGTGTAAATGTGAGTGTGAATGTTGTCCGTCTATCTGTGTTGGCCCTGCGATGAGGTGGGGACTTGTCCAGGGTGTACGCCGCCTTCCGCCCGAATGCAGCTGAGATAGGCTCCAGCACCCCTGCAACCCCAAAAGGGACAAGTGGTAGAAAATGGATGGATGGAATTTACTTTCCCTAAATATCTAAAATTATTCATATTCTCTTTATGTCATATTATGTTTGTTCCAGTGCTGTTGTTTTTAGTTTTAGTTTGTATCCAATCAGAATTAAGCTATCTTATGTTGCCATGCTCTATGAAATCTGCCCGAGGACTTTAGAATCAACAATGCAGGCACTGTAGGTGAACGGACACATACAGGTGATAGACAGTTGCAATTGCCAATCAGATCAGGACATGTTGTCAGTAAGGCCTACTAGATGGCCTAACGTTGAACTCGACGATTACTCATCCTGTGATTTGATACTCATCGGCACTGTTAGCGGGTGAATTTAAGAACACATAGAGTTGAGAGACAGTTGTGATAGCCAATCACATCACAAGTTGTTGACAGTAGCCTATCTAAGTAGCCTGATGTTAACGAGACTGTGATTGGATACTCACTTTTCATTCCAAAGTGAGTATCCAATCACAAGTTTCAATTTAGCAGGAAGCAGGAAGTGTTGCGCCGTAGCCAGACCAAGATAATAGAGAAGGAGAACAAAACGTTGATTAGGTGGCAGATATATATTTGCAAGGCCATTTTCAAGAAGGATATCTAAAGAGAAACTACATCTTGTAAGATGATGTCTGCCAACCCCGGAAGCAGCTCAGCTGTTCTGACGATGAAATGTTGAAATGTTCGCCATTACCACTCGAATAAGCCGACTACAAAGGCTACCACTGACTTATACGGTGTCAAATAGGTGCTACAAATTGTGAGTTCAAAACATTTTTTTTTTTCAACTTAAATGTGTTTTTTGCAATTTAAATTTTGACAGTTCCACATATGATATGTTTCAATTGCTGATGCGTTTTAATTTATTTTTAAATGTGCCAGAAAATTACCCGTTGTGTACACTGTTGAGGTGTTTCAATGCTCAGTTGTGTGTAAATGCGTTGCTGTATAGTATTTCTCCAGCAATGGTCAAGTGGTGACATAAATTACGGAATTTTGAGAGGTAATCATTGAAGTCGGACATCACTGATGGCCAAGATGGGAAAGGCACGGCCCGCCACTGAGAACATGGAGGCTCAGCAGGTATGGCACGCTGCTGCTGTTGTGTGCTTCCTAAAGCTATCAACTCTACCACTGTACGCTGTGACGAGAGTGTGATTATGGCGGCGTGCACATATGTGCTATCGTTCATGATGACTCACGTTCTAATACTGGCGACGAGGGGTTTCCAGTCGTGTGTCTTGGACGCATCACAATCTGCCAGACAGTACATCCCGTCTGTTGTACCTCCATAAACATGGTGCAGTCAGCTGCCGTCTGCTCTGCGTTTCAAAATATCCTTCTCAAACTGTGAGAAAAAAAATAAAGTTCCCTTTTTTGGACATTCTATAGACAGAAGAAAACCACAACTTTGGTCCTTAGAAATTGTGGTGTAAATAACAACTACTCTATAGTAGCTTTAGTGGAAATTACAAGTGTAGGGTGTGTACTGTTTACAAATTGTCTACACTTGTTTAAAAGTTCCTATTCTTAGAAAACACTAGAAAAATAAAAAATAAAAGGTTGGTCAAATTTAATGATGAATTAATGTTGAAAGTTCTACTGACCGTTTCAGTTTTGTGTTGACACGACTGCCTTTTTGGCTAAGTAGCATGCTTGATGCTATTATATGTTTTTATTTGAAACACTTACTTCGTCTATTTCTGTTTGGGTTTCTACCGTTATTTTTCATTAAAAAAAAGAAATTGTGGTGTACTGTAGAACTGTAAATGTTTGATTGATTGAAACTTTTATTAGTTGATTGCACAGAACAGTACCTATTCCGTATAATTTACCACTAAATGGTAACACCCGAATGAGTTTTTCAACTCGTTTAAGCCGGGTTCGATGTTAGTCAATTCATGGTACAAATATATACTATCAGCATAATACAGTCATCACACAAGTTAGTCATCAGAGTATACACATTGAATTATTTACATTATTTACAATCCGGGGGGTGGGATGTAGAAGGGGTTGTTAGGTTTGTTTGATATCAGCACTTCAGTCATCAACAATGATATCATCTGAGAAATGGACATTGAAACAGTGTAGGTCTGACTTCGTAGGTAAGTCTGTTGCAGATTATTATCCTCTACAAAAGACCTTGGCAAAATATGGTTGGCGGGCCACATGCGGCACATTAAGATTTTCAATCCGGCCCACTGGACGTTCTACATAACTTTTTTTTTTAGACCTTTAACATCAAAACTGTAGCCGCCATCATGATGTGCAGTGCTGTTTTTAAATGACCCTCAGTCTTCAACTACAAAGAGTATTTCAATGGTTGAAATCTGCACTTTTGGGTGGTTATATGAGTTATTACGATAATCTACGTCACAGCAGCTCAGATGAGGAACAAAGCAGAGTGGGCGGGATTTGTTTTCAGAGCAGCCAGCCCAAAACGCGCTTCAGGAACAGATGCGAAAGCAGATTTTTACAACAAATTTCAGCATAAAAGTGATGATATATCATACTGTAGGTGTTTATTACGCTTTGCATTCATATTTTGCTGTTTGTTATATTTTTGTTGTGTGTTCCTTGATTGTAAAAGATACACAACTATCGAGGAGCTGGTCTGAGAAGAAAAGAGGAGCGACGTTAATTTGTTGTTAATATTCAGTGTTTTATTGTTCATAGTTAATATTGTAAATCCCACGTAAAAGAGGAGCGGTGTTCATAGTTAATATTGTAAATCCCACGTGCAAGAGGAGTGATGTTCGGCAGTGCGCCTTATAATCCGGTGCGCCCTATGGTCCGGAAAATACGGTACACAAAATGAGTTTGAGTTTATTTCGATCATGCAAGCATACAACATGATACATCACAATTTCCAGTGTCTCTTTGCAACATGTTCAAAAAGGAGTAGGAAGAAAGAAGCGGAGCTTATTTAATCTTACCCGTTTTCTTTTACATCGCAGTTGCTAAAACTCTTTTTCACTTCCTGTTGATTGATTGAAACTTCTATTGGTAGATCACACAGTTCAGTACATATTCCTTACAATTGACCACTAAACGGTAACACTTGAATAAGTTTTTCAACTTGTTTAAGTCGGGGTCCACGTTAATCAATTCATGTTCTCAATTTATTCACAAAATACTCCATATGTAATCACAATAAGAATAAATAAATAATAAATGGTGACGTAAGTCATATTTCATGTGATGAGAAAAGTAAGATTATTTTGAGAATGAAAGAAAGGATGGATGAAAAAATATATAGGAAACGCTAAACAATTCATATTCATTGATGCAAGAAAAGGGGCGAAAAGAAGTGTTAAAAAATAATAAATAATTGGATATTAAATAAAGACCATAAAAAGTACATTAAAGGTAAATTAATAGAAGAGAAAGGTGTAAAGACAAGGAGCACATTGAAAATGATTATTATTAAATTGGTGAAATCTGAGTATATTAGTATATTAATGTACGTACTGTCTAAAGCAGTGGTTCTCAACCTTTTTTCAGCGATGTACCCCCTGTAAACATTTTTTTTAATTCAAGTACCCCCTAATCAGAGCAAAGCATTTTTGGTTGAAAAAAAGACATAAAGAAGTAAAATACAGCACTATGTCATCAGTTTCTGATTTATTAAATTGTATAACAGTGCTAAATATTGCTCATTTGTAGTGTTTTTTTTTAACTATTTGGAAAAAATATATAAAAATAACTAAAAACTTGTTGAAAAATAAACAAGTGATTCAATTATAAATAAAGATTTCTACACATAGAAGTAATCATCAACTTAAAGTGCCCTGTTTGGGGATTGTAATAGAGATCCATCTGGATTCATGAACTTAATTCTAAACATTTCTTCACAAAAAGAGAAATCTTTAACATCAATATTTATGGAACATGTCCACCAAAAAATCAAGCTGTCAACACTGAATATTGCATTGCTGCATTTCTTTTCACAGTTTGTGAACTTACATTCATATTTTGTTGAAGTATTATTCAATAAATATATTTATAAAGGATTTTTGAATTCTTGCTATTTTTAGAATATTAAAAAAAAATCTTACGTACCCCTTGGCATACCTTCAAGTACCCCCAGGGGTACGCGTACCCCCATTCGAGAACCACTGGTCTAGAGGAATTACAGTTTTTGTGTGCATTGGACAAACTATTGGTGGTGATTGCACTCACAGACATTTTAGTAGGATTGTTTAAATTGACACTTATTCCTCAGGCTTTTCCCGTTGTGCATGATAGTTCATTGTAGAGGAAATGTATGCACCAGGGGTGTCTTATTTTATTTTAGAATACTCTACTCCCAAGTGGGCCAGACTGGTAAAATCACTGCACGATAACTTAAAAATAAAGAAAACTTCAGATGGTTTTTGTTTGTTTCAAAATAAAACAAGCACATTCTGAAAATGTACAAATCGTAATGTTGTTGGGTTTTTTTATACTTCCATCTTGCGGTTAATAGTATTTTGTTTTTATTAATTGTTATTTATACTTTCAGGCTAATATATGTGAAAATGTTCATCAGTGAACTTATTGGTGTTAATTTTCAATCTATTATGATACAAAAAATACATCAAAATCTAAATCCATCCATCCATTTCCTACCGCTTATTCCCTTTGGGGTTGTGGGGGTCGCAGGTGCCTATCTCAGCTACAATCGGGCGGAAGTCGGCGTACACCCTGGACAAGTCGCCACCTCATCGTAGGGCCAACACAGATAGACAGACAACATTCACACTCACATTCACACACTAGGGCCAATTTAGTGTTGCCAATCAACCTATCCCCAGGTGCATGTCTTTGCAAGTGGGAGGAAGCCGGAGCACCTGGAGAGAACCCACGCATTCACGGGGAGGACATGCAGACTCCGCACAGAAAGATCCCGAGCCCGGGATTGAACCCAGGACTACTCAGGACTTTCGTATTGTGAGGCAAACGCACTAACCCCTCTGCCACCGTGAAGCCTCAAAATCTAAATACAGGATTTTATTTATGTAGTTTGCTCATTTTCCTTGACTGGTGCACTAACATGTGGTTTATTATATTTACATATGTAGCATCATCTACAAAGATACAAATAACTGCTATTGCGACATCTAGTGGACACATTTAAAACAGCAGTTTGTTTCATTCCAAAATTTTGCCTCATTTTTGTACTTAGCAAACTCATCGCGCAAGCTGGATAAAACCTGTTCTTAGGCCCGTGTGCCGTACATTTGACACCCCTGATAAAAACTCTCCTTTGGCCTCACCCCCATTTCAGACTGCACAGATTTGTTCCCAGCTAGAAGCCACGAGCTGCTGCATAAACGCAAGTAACATGTTGTAAAACTCAAATGCTGGTTGACGCTACAGAAGCATGCAAGGAATGACACACATGTAGTGTTGGAACGACAACCGAGGAAACCCAAAACATGCTCACCCGGTTTCTTGTGAAAACCCGCCCAGCTGCTGTCAAGGTACAAGGGGGAGAAATGTTTGGCCGCGGGATAGAGGAAGTAGACAAGAGAAGCTCTGTTACCTGCTCTGTTTTTTTTTTTTTGTAGTACGCTTTAGTACCGTGCACTTTTCTTGCTGGAGAAGACCCAAACAACGACCAGAGAAGAAAAGTGGATTAACTTTAATCCTATCAGTGTTCCTTATTACGTGGGGACCCTGCTGACTTCACCTGCATCACTTGGAAGGACACTATTCATGTTTCTTGTTTCTGGAAGGTGACATGATGGCATGATGCAGCAAAGTAAAGCTTTCCAAAGCAAGAGAGGATTAACATTTACAAGCCAAGATGAGCAACGGGCAACAGTCGGATGACTTATATTTACGGCTATGTTGACGAAAGCTCCTGTTGAGTTAGATGTAGATTATGTTGCTCTGCTTCGGCAGTCAAAGACGCAATCGACGCCAGTGGAGTGAGAAAGAGCGCTTGCTTGACAACGAGCCTTACGACATTCCCAACCCCTACTTCTTGGACTCAGGTAAACATCACCGGTGCACCTCTCATTCAAACTCTCCATGCATTAGTGCAGAAACAGAAAGACGACTTCCTGGGACCTTTGGAATGTTTTTAACGACTGCCGAACGCTACTCCGATTACTGATAACACACAGAGGAGCTCAGTGAGGTTGGCATGAAACGTCGAAACCACAAAAAAACATTCCTAAGAACGTCACCGATCAGATAGTTTTATGTAATGTTGTTCTGATTCTTTCAGGTTCACTGTTAAAAACAGGTTTCTCACAACGTATTTAATGTTACATTACTCCCAATATGGCTATTCCTTCTCTCTACAGTTGTGGTCAAAAGTTGACATACAGTTGTAAAGAACATAATGTCATGGCTGTCGTGAGTTTCCAATCATTTCTACGACTCTTATTTTTTTGTGATAAAGTGATTGAGGCACATACTTGTTGGTCACAAAAAACATTCATGAAGTTTGGTTCTTTTATGAATTTATTATGGGTCTACTGAAAATGTGACCAAATCTGCTGGGTCAAAAGTATACATACAGCAATGTTATTATTTGGTTACATGTCCTTTGGCAAGTTTCACTGCAATAAGGCGCTTTTGTTAGACATCCGCAAGCTTCTGGCAAGCTTCTGGTAAAATTTTTGACCATACTTCTTGACAACATTGGTGCAGTTCAGCTAAATTTGTTGGTTTTCTGACATGGACTTGTTTCTTCAGCATTGTCCACACATTTAAGTCAGGACTTTGGGAAGGCCATTCTAAAACCTTAATTCTAGCCTGATTGAGCCATTCCTTTACCACTTTTGACGTGTTTCTGGGGTCATTGTCGTGTTGGAACACACAACTGTGCCCAAGACCCAACCTCAGGGCTAATGATTGTAGGTTGTCCTGAAGAATTTGGAGGTAATCCTCCATTTTCATTGTCCCATTTACTCTCTGTAAAGCACCAGTTCCATTGGCAGCAAAACAGGCCCAGAGCAAATTACTACCACCACCAGGCTTGACGGTAGTTTTGGTGTTCCTGGGATTAAAGGCCTCACCTTTTCTCCTCCAAACATATTGCTGAGTATTGTGGATCAAACAGCTCAATTTTTGTTTCATCTGACCACATAACTTTTCTCCTGAAGGTCTTATCTTTGTCTAGATGATGTCAGATGAAACAAAAATTCAGCTGTATGACCACAATACCCAGCAATATGTTTGGAGGAGAAAATGTAAGGCCCTAAATAAGACTTGTAGAAATTATTGGAAACTCAAGACAACCACAACATAATGTTCTTTACAAGTGTTTGTAAACTTTTGACATGACTGTATGTGTTGATATAAACTTATAGACCAGGGCTATTCAACTGGTGGCCCAAGCTTGGGAGAGACATTTTTGCAGTAAAACACAAGAACGCTCCCGTTGTATATATGTGATTTCGCAACGCATTGTGGGGCCGCTGTCGCCGTTTCTGTAAAGCTTCTGTGTACATGGCTGTATTGCTCGAGGGAGCAACAAACTGGATGAAAATGGAACGTACAAAAGAAAAAGATCAAGTGACTGTACCGAGACAACCCTGTTTTGAAAGCCTCGCTACCTCAAAAAATAAATACAATTGGTGGAATTGCTCCCTCGGAGCATGTCCAATGGACAAGAGATTTGATCAATTCATTCTACGGATGTCCCGATAAATTGGCCACGATCAGAATTGGCTGATTTTTATAAAAACTATGTAATTGCCATTGCTAATTGATGCCTTTTAATGGCGATCACAAATGCTGATCCCGTCTGGCTAGTTGGCTAATTTTGAGGATGGGGGTTAGTTGCTCAGCAAAGACTCCCAGGCAGGAAGGGGACACACCATTTGGTCCTGGAGCCTTTGTCTCCTTTTGTTTCTAGAAGAACTAGAACAGATCTTTCTTTCCGCAAATTGTCAGCTCAGGTTGGAGGTTGGGGCGGGGATAGCAGGCAGGGTAGAGTCTGAGTATTGTGCTGATGTTTGTGAACCCAGTGATGGTTGTAAAAACCTGCAGTAGAATTCTGTACGTTGTTCGTAACCCACAGCTTGCTTAGCTATGCAAATGCTAACTGGCCTACTAAATACTATGTGCGCAACAGAATAAGACCGACTTAGATTCAAACTTACCAGTGTGAAAACGCCATGAACACACCAACATGTACCAGGTGATGGCATTAAAAGTCATGTTTGATCATCTCACGGTTCCTATCCCAACTAGTCATTGTCTCTTTATCATCGATCATGACCACCATCGTGGTAGTTAATGATGTCGGACGTTAGCGCCATGATGTTTTAAACTAGTTAAAAAAAAAGAACACATCTCTAAGGCAGTGTCTTGCATCCAGCCATGTAAATAAGCTACTCAGAGTCCAGCAAGACCCACGATGCTTTGCGTTTTGTATGTTACACTTTCGAGCCCTATTGATACCTGCTCAGTGGCTTTTTGGTTAGAGTGTCCGCCCTGAGATCGGTAGGTCATGATTTCAAACCCCGGCCGGGTCGTACCAAAGACTATAAAAATGGGACCCATTGCCTCCCTGCTTGATACACCGCATCAAGAGTTGGAATTGGGGGTTAAATTACCCAAATGATTCCCGGGCGTGGCCACCGCTGCTGCTTACTGCTCCACTCACCTCCCAGGTGGAACAAGGGGACTGGTCAAATGCAAAGTGTAATTTCATCACACCTAGTGTGTGTGTGAGACTATCAGTGGTACCTTAACTTTAACTCTTAACTTACCTGCAGGATGGGTTTTTGGGTTTTCTGTAGTTGGTGGCCTCACACAGGCCTTTTTAACTGGTCGTTAGCTGAGAAGCCTTGTTTTAGCTTCTCAGTGTTGCTACTTTTCGTTACTCTGATTTCCTTTGCCAGTTTGTTCCTGGCCTGTTTGAACAGGACCCGTCCCCACCCCTGTAGACATCTTCCTTGGCTTGATGCAGCTTCCTAAACTGAGGTGTAAACCAGGACTTGTTGTTTTATGTGCCAAAGGTCCTGGTCTGCACACACATGTCCTCACAGAAGCGTACAGTTGTGATCAAAATTATTCAACCCCCACACAATTTTGGTGTTTTAGCAAGTTGGACATTTATTCCGTATTTTGTTTATTGTCATATCAAATAAAGATGTCTCAAATAGACAAATGCAACTTAAATTTTAACTGTATTTTACAAAATACCAAAAAAGGACATTTTTCTTAATATCTCATTGACAAAATTATTCAACCCCCTAGTTACATGCATCTTGAGTACTTAGAACACCCTTTGGCAGTAATTACATCCTTCAAACGTGATACATAACCGGACACAAGCTTCTTGCAACGATCTACAGGCTTTTTAGCCCATTCCTCTTGGGCAAAGGCCTCCAGTTCATTCATATTCTTGGGCTTGCGTGCTGCAACTGCCTTCTTCAAGTCCCACCACAGGTTTTCTATAGGATTTAGGTCTGGCGACTGTGAAGGCCACTCCAGAGTCTTCCAGCCCTTCTTCTGCAACCACTCTGATGTTGATTTGCAGGTATGCTTGGGATCGTTGTCCTGTTGGAAGGTCCAACGTCTCCCAAGCCTCAGCTTTGTCACTGACTTCATGACATTTGCAGCTAATTTATCCTGGTAGGAAATAGAATTCATAATGCCTTGAATGCGCTGGAGATTCCCGGTACCTGAGGCAGACAAAAAAGCCCCAGAGCATGATTGACCCCCCACCAGGCTTAACAATAGGCAAGGTGTTCTTCTCTTTGTAAGCTTCATTTTTTTCTCCTCAAGACATAACGTTGATTCATAGGCCCAAAGAGTTCCACTTTTGTCTCATCACTACATAGAACAGTTTCCCAAAACCTTTGGGGTTTGTCCAGATGATTTTTGGCATACTGGAGTCTCTTTTTTCTTGTGCCTGGTAGTCAGAAGTGGGGTGCACCTGGGAGTTCTGGCATTGAGGCCTTCATCACGTAGTGCACGCCTTATTGTCTGGGACGAAACTTGCGTTCCCCCCTCTGCAATGTCCTGTTGTAGTTCCTCAGGTGTTATCCGGGTTATTTTTTACCACTGTACGCTTCAAATACCGGACAGCAGTTACACACAGCATCCTCTTTCTACCACGCCCAGGTAGTGTTTCCACTGTGCCTTTTGCTTTAAACTTGCAAATTATGCTCCCAACTGTGTCTCTTGGAATGTGTAATGTCTTTGCTATTTTCTTACATCCATATCCTTTCTTATGAAGAGAAATTACCCTCTCTCTTGACTTCTTTGACCACTCCCTGGACTTCACCATGTTGCAAATTTACCATTGACCATCTACAAGAAGCTGAGCGTCACAGTCTTTTTCAATCAGTTTAATTGTTGCTCGTTATGGTTCTAATCACATCTACAGGTGTTTTCAACACCTGATTGAAAATACCTTATTCAAATTCTGTTCTTAAGAGTTATAATCTTCAAGGGGTTGAATAATTTTGTCAATGAGATATTAAGAGAGATGACACTGTTTGGTATGTTACAAAATATAATGTAATTCAAGTTGCATTTGTCTATTTAATGCATCTTTATTTGATATGACTATAAACAAAATACGGAATAAATGTCCAACTTGCTAAAACACCAAAATTGTGTGGGGGTTGAATAATTTTGATCAAAGCTGTATGTATGATTTTACAATGTTTGATTTTAAAACAAGTTGCTGCAACTTCAAAGACACTCCAGTCAGTCAGTTGAGGTGAACCAGACACTGATCAGAGAGTTCTAAAGCAGCACGGTGAACAGAGGGGTAAGAGTCCTTTCTTGTTGTGTAACATTGGTCCAGTGTGTTAGCTCTGGTGGTCGGGCACTTAATATGCTTTCTGTATTTTGGGAGTTCTTGGGTTAAATTTGTTCTTTTTGAGCAAGGAGTCAGGATGTTTTTTTCTCCACGTTTGCAATATGGTTTGATTGATTGATTGATTGATTGATTGATTGATTGAAACTTTTATTAGTATATTGCACAGTACAGTACATATTCCGTACAATTGACCATTAAATGGTAACACCCGAATAAGTTTTTCACCTTGTTTAAGTCGGGGTCAACGTTAATCAATTCATGGTCAGCCAAGTGCTGTTACGCTTCTGTTACACAGGCCTGAGGCGGGATGTAAACACCGACCATAATAAACCAAGAAAACTCCCTAGTATGTAGGATTTAGTCAGGAAGCCCAACCTGCCAACTTCTTCATGATGCTGTTCTGAAAATTACTTTAAAAAAGTCATTCATTATAGTTACTCCTTACTTTACCAAAAAAGTGACTGAATTACTAACGGAATTATCCATTAATTCCATCTTCTTCCGCTTATTCGAGGTCGGGTCGCAGGGGCAGCAGCCTATGCAGGGAAGCCCAGACTCCCCCACCGCTACTTCCTCCTGCTCCTCCCGGGGGATTTTGAGGCCTTCCCAGGCAAGCCGGGAGACATAGTCTCCCCAATGTGTTCTGGGTCTTCCCTGTGGTCTCCCACCGATCGGACGTGCCCTAAACACCTCCCCAGGGAGGCATCCAGGGGGAATCCTGATGAGGTTCCCGAACCACCTCATCTGGCTCCTCTTGTTTTGGAGGAACAGCGGCTTTACTTTGAGCTCCCCCCGGATGGCAGAGCTTCTCACCCTATCTCTTAGGGAGAGCCCTGCCACCCGACGGAGGAAACTAATTTCGGCCGCTTGTACCTGTGATCTTGTCCTTTCGGTCATAACCCGAACCTCATGACCATAGGTGAGGATGGGAACGTAGATTGACCGGTAAATTAAAAGCTTTGCCTTCCAGCTCAGCTCCTTCTTCACCACGACAGACTGCTGGAGGGTCAGCATCACTGCAGATGCCGCACTGATCCGTCGTCTGTCGATCTCCGAATTCTCTCTTCTTTCACTCGTGAAGACTCCGAGGTACTTGAACTCCTTCACTTGGGGCACGGTCTCTTCCCCAACCCAGAGATGGCACTCTTTTTTTTCGGATGAGAACTATGGACTCGGACTTGGAGGTACAAATTCTCATCCCAGTCGCTTCACACTCTGCTGTGAACTGATCCAGTGAGGGCTGAAGATCCTTGCCAGATGATGCCATCTGGACCACATCATCGTCCTATTCCTACAGCTACCAAACCAGATCCCTTCAACACCCTGACTGCGCCTAGAAAGTTTTGTCCAACCCAACCCTTACCATCGGCAATGTGGACCAAGCCCTGACACCGATAATGCAGGGAGCAGACCGCCACAAACAGACGGTCCGATACCCCATACTCTCTGAGCACTCTGCACAAGACTTCCCGAGGGACACGGTCAAAAACCTTCTCCAAAACCATAAAGCATAGGTAGACTGGTTGGGCAAACTCCTATGCACCCTCAAGGACTCTGCCGCGAGTATAGAGCTGGTCCACAGTTCCATGACCAGGACGAAAACCACACTGCCCCTCCTTAATTTTCCGGGTTCAACTATTGGGCGTAGCCTCTCTCCAGTACCCCTGAATAGACCTTACCTCTCCAGTCCCCCTGAATAGACCTTACCAGAAGGCTGACAGAAGGCTGACTAATGGAATTACTCTTTAATAAATGTATTTAATTACTAGGGAAATTAATTAATGTGTTACTTGAAAAATAAACTTCAAATGTTGTGGCGCAGTGGAAGAGTGGCCGTGCGCAACCCGAGGGTCCCTGGTTCAATCCCCACCTAGTACCAACCTCGTCACGTCCGTTGTGTCCTGAGCAAGACACTTCACCCTTAATCCTGATGGGTGCTGGTTAGCGCCTTGCATGGCAGCTCCCTCTATCAGTGTGTGAATGTGTGTGTGAATGGGTAAATGTGGAAGTAGTGTCAAAGCGCTTTGAGGACCTTGAAGGTAGAAAATGCCACCCGAACGCCTCCCGAGGGAGGTTTTTTAGTGCACGTCCAAACGGTAGGAGGCCACGGGGAAGACCCAGGACACGTTGGGAAGACTATGTCTCCCGGCTGGCCTGGGAACGCCTCGGGATCCCCCGGGAAGAGCTAGACGAAGTGGCTGGGGAAAGGGAAGTCTGAGCTTCCCTGCTTAGGCTGCTACCCTCGCGACCCGACCTCGGATAAGCGGAAGAAGATGGATGGATGGAAGGTAGAAAAGCACTATACAAGTACAACCCATTTACCATTTATTTATTTATAATGCAGTTGAGATAAGTTTTATATATCTATATGATAGCAGTGTGTTTGTGTGCATGTCTATAAAAAGGCGGTGCCTGTTTCCTAGTGACGTATGACATCAGCGAGTCTTAGTTTAAGCTGTTTTGTTAGCTTAGCAGGCTAGCAGCGGCAGTTTGTCAACTCTGACGGAAGCTCTTTTGAATCATTCACTGGCTTGTCTTACTTACCTTTGCTTAATAAATAGATTGGATATGCTTCCATGGCTATATGTTCTTGTCAACAAACGGGGTATTGTTTGGATGGCAACTGGGTGAGTTTGTCACTTCAATCATTGATTTGTTGTTGAATATTCCCTTCGACCTTCGTAGTCCCAACCGTGTTGGAACACTGAGTGTGTGAGCTAGGAGGAGCAGGCCCGCTCTCCTCTGTGCATGAAGAGATCATGTGAACCATTGTGGCAGTTAATGATGCAGCACGTTCGCGACATGTTTTGAACTTGTTATGAAAAGAACACCATTTTAGGAGAGTCTTGCATTCAGCCATGTGATTAAGCTATTTGAATGCTCATAAAACCCACAATGCATTGCGTTTACTATGTCACCCTTTCAAGCCCTGGTGAGAAACCTGGACCAATGTAAACAAATGCAAATGCAGATCCTCTCGTTGACACCATAACATTCTAAAAGGCAGCGTCCACTGCAGTGTTTTACGTAACAGGACAATTTTTTGTAACTGTGATACAAAAAAAGACCAAAAACAAGTGTTTTGTTTTGTACGACGCTGTTTTTCAAAATAAGAATAATAGTGAAAGGAGAAGTCCGGCCTCCCGGCCCTTAAGTTTCTGGAAATGTACTCCCTCGAACAATTTAGTTGAATAACGCTGCTGTAGACTAACAATCATTTCTATTGTAGCATCGATTTAACATTTTTTTGTAGGATTTTGCTTTTGATGAACATTTTCGGCGCATAACAAACCAGCAAAGAATCCCACAGATTGGTAAATCAGTCTCACCCTCTGTGCATATTCATTGAATATGACTGCAAAAGAAGAAAATTACGAGTGTGAGCACTTGATATAGAAGTTCAGAAACACTATTGAATTTAAGAAAGAACTCGTTGCAAAGGTAGAGGATGGCTTTTGAGAGGCTCTCGCCTCCTAACCGCCCTCTCCGTTCATTGCCGTGTCCACTAACATCAGTCAGAAATAATGATGTTAATTTATTTTGTCATTTATATGTATTGGATATAGTTTTTTGCATGTAAAACTGTAAATATTGAGTATGTCTGGAATTAATCAATCGCATTTACATAATTTATTATGGGAAAAACTGCTTCGGTCCTCATACAATTTAGATCATCGTCAGACATTTTGGAAGGGAAAACAGTGTTACCGCTGTACATGGTTACATTAATAGAGGGCTTGTTGTGCATGAGCAAGTGTACCATGCTCTAATAACCGTACTACATGCCACTGTGTGAATAAAATAGTTCTAGACCCCTAACTGATAGAGGAGGATCCATTTGGGTTCACATTAAGTTGAGGAAAATTTTCAACATTGTAGAACCAAACATAGGCACATGGCGTCTAAGAAGTCTAGATGTAAAGGCGCACTTAAAATCATTTTGTTTCCCCTCAAAACTCGACAGTGCACTTAATAACCTAGTGCGCCTAATGTACGGAATAATTCTGGTTTTGCTTACCAACCTCGAAGCAATTTTATTTGGTTCATGGTGTAATGATAAGTGTGACCAGCAGATGGCAGTCACACATAAGAGATACATATAGTCTGCAATATGACTCAAGTGAACAACACCAACATTTTATATGTTCCATTGAAAACATAGAACATTACACACGGCGCTCAAAAATCCATCAAAATGTTTTTTTAGTACGACATTGGTATAGTATGAAGCCGTACCGCTTGATGGACGAAAGCGAGCCATGCAAATAAGACCGCCCACAAAAAGGCGCATGCTGAAACGACTGTCAGAAATCGGCTTGAAGATTATCTTTAAAACATAATCTATGCAACATTTTGACCAAAGAACCACCATTACATGTTATGTAGATAACAATCTCGTACGCCTTATATAGAATAGAATTGAATAGAATAGAATATAAAGTACTTTATTGATTCTTTGAGGAAATTCAGCACCACAGTTCGCTCACAATAGAAGAACACTCAGGTATTTTTTACATGTGGATAATATAAATACAGCCTATTATACAGTATTATTCACATGTGAATAATATAAATAGTCTATTATACAGTATAATTCACATGTGAATAATACAAATACAGTCTATTATACAGCATTATTCACGTGTGAATAATATAAATACGGTCTATTATACAGCATTGTTCACATGTGAATAATATAAATACAGTCTATTATACAGCATTATTCACATGTGAATAATATAAATACAGTCTATTATACATTATTCACATGTGAATAATATAAATACCATCTATTATACAGCTTTATTCACATGTGAATAATATGAATACAGTCTGTTATACGGCATTATTCACATTTTAATAATATAAATACGGTCTATTATAAAGCATTATTCACATGTGAATAATATAAATACGGTCTATAATACATCATTATTCACATGTGAATAATATAAATACGGTCTATTATACAGCATTATTCACATGTGAATAATATAAAAAAAGTCTATTATACAGCATTATTCACATGTGAATAAAATAAATACAGTCTATTATACAGCATTATTCACATGTGAATAATATAAATACGGTCTATAATACATCATTATTCACATGTGAATAATATAAATGCGGTCTATTATACAGCATTATTCACATGTGAATAATATAAATACAGTCTATTATACAGCATTTTTCACATGTGAATAAAATAAATACAGTCTTATACAGCATTATTCACATGTGAATAATATAAATACGGTCTATTATACAGCATTATTCACATGTGAATAATATAAATAAGGTCTATTATACAGCATTATTCACATGTGAATAATATAAATAAGGTCTATTATACAGCATTATTCACATATGAATAATATAATTACGGTCTATTATACAGCATTATTCACATGTGAATAATATAAATACAGTCTATTATAATCATTATTCACATGTGAATAATATAAATACGGTCTATTATATAGTATTATTCACTTGTGAATAATATAAATACAGTCTATTATACAGTATTATTCACATGTGAATAGTATAAATACAGTCTATTATACAGCATTATTCACATGTGAATAATATAAATACGGTCTATTATACAGCATTATTCACATGTGAATAATATAAATACAGTCTATCATACAGCATTATTCACATGTGAATAATATAAATACAGTCTATTATACAGCATTATTCACATGTGAATAATATAAATGCAGTCTACTATACAGCATTATTCACATGTGAATAATGTAAATACGGTCTATTATACAGCATTATTCACATGTGAATAATATAAATGCAGTCTATTATACAGCATTATTCACATGTGAATAATGTAAATACGGTCTATTATACAGCATTATTCACATGTGAATAATATAAATACGGTCTATTATACATAATTTTTTACATGTTAATAATATAAATACGGTCTATTATACATCATTATTCACATGTTAATATAAATACAGTCTATTATACATCATTAGTCACATGTGAATAATGCAAATACGGTCTAGTATACATCATTATTCACATGTGAATAATATAAATAGGTCTATTATACAGCATTATTCACATGTGAATAATATAAATACGGTCTATTATACAGCATTATTCACAAGTGAATAGTATAAATGCAGTCTGTTATACAGCATTATTCACATGTTAATAATATAAATACAGTCTATTATACAGTATTATTCACATGTGAATAGTATAAATACGGTCTATTATACAGCATTATTCACAAGTGAATAGTATAAATGCAGTCTGTTATACAGCATTATTCACATGTTAATAATATAAATACAGTCTATTATACAGCATTATTCACATGTGAATAATATAAATACGGTCTATTATACAGCATTATTCACATGTGAATAATATGAATACAGTCTGTTACACAGCATTATTCACATGTTAATAATGTAAATACAGTCTATTATACAGCATTATTCACATGTGAATAATACAAATACAGTCTATTATACATTTAAGTACAGTCAAAAAGGAACATATGATCATATGTTGAACATACAGTCTAATGGCTGTCGGTATGAAAGACTTCCTGTGTCGTTCCGTGTTGCATTTTGTGAGTCTGAGCCTTCCACTGAACGTGCTCCTTCTCTCAACCAGGTCCGAGTGTAGTGGGTGGGAGGTGTTGTCCATAATGGCTAGGAGCTTATATATGAAAAAAGATCGAAAGTAGACCATTCATCGGCAGTGCACCTTATAACCCTGTGCGCCCTATGGTCCGTAAAATACGGTACACATTGAAAACACAATAATGACACAGAAGAATGTCCTATTTTTGTTTAGTTTTTGCATGACTGTAAATGTACTGTAACCTGTGGGTTGTGGTTAAAATGCATTTATGATAGCATACATGTAATAGTAGTTGATAAAGGTTAATACAAGTAAAGTTTTACAATTATTTCACAAATAGTTAATTAATGTTGGTCACTCATCCCACATGTACACTGCAATGAAGTTTTTTACACATGTGCCTGTCAGTCTTCCAAAAGTGTGCAGCAGATTTGGTGGCATTTCAATGAGATGCCGTGACGTTACAGTCTGTGTTTTAAAAAGCGCATTGAACTGTTTCAGAAATTTCAAGTGTATCTGCTTTTTTAAGGTCAATCTTTGGGGCTTAATAACACTGTATTGTATGAAAACAAAGCAGTACTGAAACTACAGTATTGGTGCACCGTTTGTATGCAGAGATTTAGGAGTACAAAACTTTTTTTTATTTTGCACTGGGGCTGGAGGTATCAATTATTCAAAAAATCTATAATTATTATTTTTTTAAATAAGTGTATTTTTATTTATTTATTTTTAAATAAATCAGACGATTAGGCTTTAAAAAAAAAAAATCTGATTTCCATTCCATTCTTTTCTACAATAAATGCACGTCATCAAATTTAAATTGCAGTTTTGACAAATGTGCATTAGTAAAAGTGCATTTTTTGCCACACAGATCACGGCACCCACAAACCACCGCTCTCATGTGTGCTCTGTTGCAGCGGCCTTGTGGAAACTATGTCTCAGTTCCGGGCTCTCCATGCCATCCAGATTTAATACAATTTTATCAGCTACAATTAAACGAGGCAACAGAATATAAATCAAAGCTTTTTTCAATAATCAATAATCGTTACAGTTAATTGTGTATTGCTGTCAAAATGTATTGGTGGGACCGTTTGAAAAGTGCTAAATTAAATTATAAAAACTATTTAGGAAAAGTTGTTGTTTTCATCTTCAGTTGCACTCTCAAATATGTGAATTACATTTAAAAGAGAAAATGCTCAACAAATAATTTGTTGGTCAATTGCACTCTTTTACGGTGGACATACAATCCTTGTCTTATTAGCCAACATTTTTTTTACAGTTTCCTTTGTCACACTGTTATTGTATTTTAAGAAAAAGATTAATTTTTTTACATTAAACATTGAATGTGATTCCATCAGGATGTCTGTAGTTGACCATAAGGGGGCGGTGCACCAACTCTAACCGAGTAGGAACAAGAATGTCCTCAAGTCTTTTTGTTGTCATTTCACTACAGATCTTCTCTGTTTCAGTTGTAGTTACAGTCCAAAACGAGATTAGAACTCATTTGTAACATTGCATCATTATGTGTAACTATAACTGCAAATAAAACCTTCAGTCAATGGGTTTTCTTTATTTTCATGACTATTTCCATTGTAGATTGTCACTGAATGCATCAAAACCATGAATGAACACATGTGGAGTTATGTACTTAACAAAAAAAAACATTAAATAACTGAACACATGTTTTGTATTCTAGTTTCTTCAAAATATCCAGCCTTTGCTCTGATTACTGTTTTGCACATTCTTGGCATTCTCTCGATGAGCTTCAAGAGGTAGTCACTTGAAAGGGTTTTCACTCCGCAGGTGTCATAGTTCTGATGCCTTCAGTGACAATCTACAATGTAAATAGTCATGAAAGGGACGGCGTGGCGCATTGGGATAGTGGCCGTGCGCAACCCGAGGGTCACTGGTTCAAATCCCACCTAGAACCAACCTCGTCACGTCCGTTGTGTCCTGAGCAAGACACTTCACCCTTGCTCCTGATGGGTGCTGGTTGGCGCCTTGCATGGCAGCTCCCTCCATCAGTGTGTGAATGTGTGTGTGAATGGGTAAATGTGGAAGTAGTGTCAAAGCGCTTTGAGTACCTTGAAGGTAGAAAAGCGCTATACAAGTACAACCCATTTATCATTTATATTTATAAAATAAAGAAAACACATTGAAATGAGGTGTTTCTAAACTTTTGGACTGTACTGTGTATATATATATATATATATATATATATATATATATATATATATATATATATATATATATCCATCCATCCATCCATTTTCTACCGCGTATTCCCTTTGGGGTCGCGGGGGGCGCTGGTGCCTATCTCAGCTACAATCGGGCGGAAGGCGGTGTACACCCTGGACAAGTCGCCATCTCATCGCAGTATATCTATATATATATATATATATATATATATATATATATATATATATATATATATATATATATATCTATATATCTGCATATATGTATATATATGTATATGTGTATATATATATATGTATGTGTATATATATTAATCTATATATATATATATATATATACATGTGTGTGTATATATACATTTATATATATCTATATATATATGTGTGTGTATATATACATATATATATCTATATGTATATATATATATGTGTGTGTGTAAATATATATATTTTTTTTGTATATATATGTATGTGTGCATATATATATTAATATGTTTAAATACCCACATGTACAGTATGTGTGTATGTGTATACATATACCTGTATATACATGCATAAATACACATACATACGCACAATATATATATATATATATATATATATATATATATATATATATATATATATATATATATATATATATATATATGGTTGTGCAGTGTGTGTGGATGCTTGCATCACAATTTAAAACATAAACTTTTAAGCACTTTCTCAACCACAGCGAAGAATTGTAATGCTTATGTGCGGAATTCCCCTGCTCATTAAAAATAGCCCCAATTTTGCATTTCGGGCGAAACACAGCGATCCTTTCATTCTTGACGCAGATTGCAGGCCTTGTTGATTTTGCCAGTACATAATCATCTCCCAAACCCATGTCATCTATTTATGTCTCCGAGGGCTGCTGGAGTATAGAGCAGAGTAGCTCAGAGGACGTCTGCAAGGCTTTTGCAACGCCCGCAGGATCCACTCCTTGTTTTCCATGTGTTCCCGGGGGTTGAATGGCTTGCTTGGAAGTTCAGAGACACATGCGCGCACACACACTCACACACACTCCTCCAGCTCAGAGATTAAAGGAGTTTGTCTCTAGCAGCCTGCAACAAAAGCTGCTCCCAGTTTACAACTTGCCCCACGAGGAAGGGGATGAGTCAGGTTTGGAACTTTTGCAGCCACTACTTTGGCAAACTGTTGAGTTGTTTGTGGTCTTTTGCCAGCTTGCAGGACCCAGTGTGTTACGGCTTGTGCTAGTGATGAAAGTGACTTGTTGGAAGCTTGCACTCATGTCAAAGGTGAAGGATTATACCTGGCGCAGGAATTTTGGTCTTCAGTTTAAAGACATTTTGAGCAGCATGTGAGTGTTTTTTGTCCTTTAATGCATCTTTGGGGATAGAGTGCCATGCTATTCCTCAGCAGTGGGACAGTGGACACTACCGTTGGGCATCAAACCACATTTCACATCCCTCTGGCCCTGAAGGAAACGCAGGGGAATGTTCCGGTGTCCAAGCTAGGAATGGGCCGGGTCACGCAAACCCTGGTAGACGGTTGCCAACCAGGAGAGGATCTAATCGTACCAATGGAGGACTTTCCTATCCTTTGTAGGACACCCCAGGACCTCGACAGGTGGCCATCCTTGAGAGCTGGGAGTCTACGCCCAGAGGTGGTTGTGGAGGAAAATGAGGAAGAGGAGGAGATAGAGGTAAAAATGAGGACTGACGCATTTATGAGACGGCCCTTCAAGATATCAGGTAACTCAGAGCAAAGTAGGAGCACCCAGGAGTGTATTGCAGGTTCGCAGCAGTACCACGTCAACGTCCACGCCACAGGGGTCGCGTTTGGCAGCCATGGCACCATCACAGGACACACGCTGCCTCGGGCGGTGCTACGGAGGTCCCATCAGGATGGAGCCTCGCTGGGCAGGAGGATTATGAGCATGTATGGCGAACCAGAGGAGCAGCAGAGAGATTCTCAACCTGAACGCCTCCGGAGACCAAGGAGCGTGTGCATGCTGGCAGGCCCTGGCCCGGTCCTGGTGGAGCAGCGCAAACAAAACTCCCTAAAAAGAACCGATGAGGTGGAAGGCAGCCAGCTGTACAGGAGCAGGAAAGCTGAGCTGAGAGCTGTGGACGGTCTCAATCTTGTCGCGCTTCAGCGGGCCCCAGCTCCCGCAGAGGTGATCCCTAGGGTTTGCCACAGAAGCGTGAAGACGAGGCCGCTTAGCATGACCGTGCTGGAGCTGAGAAAAAGGGCCTCTGATGATGACCTAAGCAGGCAGCAGAGCAGAAACCACACAAGCCTGGACGCAGGGAACTTTCTTAAAGGAGCTTTCCGTTGGAGGCTGTTTGGTAAAAGTGTTCAGGATAAAAACAGGGAGAGCGACGGAGACAAATATGTGAAATCGTCTCCCATAATTAAATCCGATTCTCCAAAAAGTACACTGAGCTCATTGAGACGCAGTCTCAGCATGCGCATCCGTAGGACTCGGCCCAGAGACAAAGTCACTACAGGATCCGAGGGAGATCCGAAGGAAAACTGTCAAACCAAACCGGCAATGCCCCCTCAGCCTTTCTCCTACCTCACGGGGAGAACGCTGCCTTCTTCCGCCGAGCAAATAGAGGACACCGGGGGCATGCAGTACATTCAGTACCGTAGCAGGGGTAAAGTCAAGGTGATGGAGGTCCCCCTGTGCCCAGCAAAACTAGCTAAACCAGCTCAAGAGGAGCCCAGCTTGTGGCAGCTCATTGCTAACCGCTTCAGGAGGAAAGAGCAGCCTGGCAGCGTAAAATGCGGAGCGAAAAACACAGGCCTGCATGTGCTGACTCGGAATAATAAGTCACTGCCCGTCGCCATGGAGACACTGGCCGACAACGAGTCCCATAAAGGTCAAGGTAAGACATAGGAGATTGCTGACTGTATGTCTCAGCTCAAGCACTGTCAGGAACATTCTAAAACACTTTTTTCCCAGGGGGAAGGCGAATAAAAACCACATGGGGAATTTTGGGGTTTGGGTGGCATTCAGAAACATGTGGAATAGCTTGAGTGGTTACTATTTTTGGGCCGTGTGCTACATCTCGTGCAGGATAGCCGTTTGCCTGACAAGAAGTTTGTCAAGTCGTGTAAATGGGAACAGAATGGATTTACACTATCCTGGGTCTGTTACGCAAAGGTCTAGCTTTTGTTCCACAGACAAAGACCAGAACACGCTATCGACAGGAGACACAGCCCAAAGTTGCAGGCACTGAGACAGTCAGTGTGCTGTATTAGGGATGCTTTTGGCAGGACAGCGCGACTAAATTGAGATGGCTACGGCCTGATGAAGAGAACACTTAAGCTCTGTGGCGTACAAGTTAACTCTTAACAGGGAGTTGTTTAATTGCTTGGAATCGACTCCTCTCCGAATTGACAAGGCAGTTATGCACATTTTAAACATTGTGTTACCAAACCAAGCTGTTCCCCAAAACTGTCACAATTCTACTAACTATACGGTGGATTTTCTCTTAAAGCTTCAACATTTTTTGTAATTACAGGGTTTTTAGTCACATTTGTGCAACCAAGATACACAATAATTGCCATATATCCTCCTGAAATCCTGTGCACATTACATTTGTTTTGGGTGTCTTGCTGTTTGTCAGAGTTAGACATTTTGCAAAAACAAATAGCCAAAACACAAATGTCCACTCGGTTTTCAGGAGGAAAAGCTATTATCAGCCTAAAGTACCGTATTTTTCGGACTATAATTGGTAAATGGTAAATGGGTTGTACTTGTATAGCGATTTTCTACCCCTTTTTAAGGAGCCCAAAACGCTTTGACAGTATTTCCACATTCGCGCATTCACACACACATTCACACACTGATGGCAGGAGTTGCCATGCAAGGCGCTCACCAGGTCCCATCAGGAGCAAGGGTGAAGTTTCTTGCCCAAGGACCCAATGGATGTGACTAGGATGGAAGAAGGTGGGGATTGAACCAGTAACCCTCAGATTGCTGGCACAGTCACTCTACCAACTTCGCCACGCCGTCCCCATAAGTCGCAGTTTTTTTCATAGTTTGGCCGACGGGTGCAACATATACTGCGGAGCGACTTATGGTTGAAATTATTAACGCATTACCGTAAAATATCAAATAATATTATTAATCTCATTCGCGGAAGGGACGAAGAAAATGTCAGCAATCGTCACACACACGTCAACCAATAAGAATTCGGCGGGGGAGGGTCATGGCAGAAGTGCATTGTGGGTCATGGAATGCTAACTGCTATATGCTATATACTACTGCCGTAGCTATTAAAATGGATCATTTCATCGTTGGCGGTAACTTATAAAAACTGAGAAGGGCGGAACAAAAATTGGACCGAAAAGGAAACCATGTACTGCAGATTACAAGCTGGTCGTAGTGAAATATGCAACAGAAAACGACAACAGGAAGCGCCGCATACCTTTGGAGTTGGCAGAGTTGTTTAGAAGCCACATCGAAGAAGAAGATTTCATCGGATTTATCGATTAGGAGTGACAGATTGTTGGGTAAACGTATAGCATGTTCTATATGTTGTAGTTATTTGAATGACTCTTTTCATAATATGTTACGTTAACATACCAGGCACCTTCTCAGTTGGTTATTTATGCGTCATATAACGTACACTTATTCAGCCTGTTGTTCACTATTCTTTATTTACTTTAAATTGCCTTTCAAATGTCTATTCTTGGTTTTGGGTTTTATCAAATAAATTTCCCCCTAAATGCGACTTATACCCGAGTGCGACATATATGTGTTTTTTTCCTTCTTTATTATGCATTTTCGGCCGGTGCGACGTATACTCCGGAGCGACTTAAAATACGAAAAATACGGTAGTGTTATCCCGATACCAATATTTTCGTACCCGCACTAAAATTATTTCGATACTTTTCGGTACTTTTCGATTACATAGTGGACCGGTACTTTTTATATAGTACCGAATATGATTCATTCGTATCGCAGTACTATTCTAATACCGGTATATCGTAATAGTAAGTTAAGACACAATTTCTTATGGTTACTAATATGTGTCAAAACTTTTGCCTGTGTATTAGATATATTTGAAATACATCTACACACAAACCCCCATTGTGAACAAAAAAATAGGAACTATAATTTAGGTCTTTTATTGGATGGGAGAATTTTTTATTATCTGAATGTTCCGAAAAGGAACAAGTGGTAGAAAATGGATGGCTGGATGGATGTTCTGGACTTGTGCTCCTGTGGCCGTGATGTATTGACCACTCCAAAAGCATGTGATGCAAGTTTGTCATGACTAACAGGGCATGTTATTCGCATAATCTCTAAGACATTTTTTTCCAATTCAATTTAGCCTAGAAAACGTCAATTATATCGATTATCTTGTAATGAAATCCAGCTATATTTTTCTTTTGTTCAAGTCAGGAGGATATTATAGATGCAATTTCTTCAGGGTACAATCGTCACTCGCCACATCACGCTTCAAATATCGTATATTTATCACATCACAGATTTTTATTATGCATATCCTAAAACATTTAAGCATTTTCAAGCAAACAATAGCTGAGTTCGCTAAAAAATATCAACACCACAGTAATATCGGCCATTAGATGCGACCAAATCAATCAGAACGTGCTGTTCAGTATTGTGGCCACTGATTGGCTAAGCCTCAAGTAGCGTTGCTATTTTAAATTAAATGTAACAAAAGCGTCTTATTTCAGGTCTACAGGGCTCTCATAATGTTGAAAAGCTTATTTAGAAGGTAGTAAACAATTATATTTGATTTATAATGAATGAGTCCTACTTTGCGGAGATTCATTTATAGCGGTCATGTCCAGGATGTTTTGAACTCCTGTTTCCATGCCAGTGCTATATTGAGCAGTATAATGCAACCTCCCGTAGCTGTTATTCTGTTTGTTTTGTTAGTTTGTCTTAGTCTAAGTCTGTTATAGGGTTGTACGGTATACCGGTATTGGTATAGTACCGCGATACCAATGAATCATATTCGGTACTATACCGCCTCTAAAAAGTACCGGTCCCCCACCCCCACATCCACTGTAATGATACCAAGTACAGGAGCATATCTAGTCGATACTACTATGATTACATCGATATTTTTTAGCATCACAAAATACTTTTTCGTTCTTTATTTATTTATATAATGTTTATAAACTCAGGAAATACATCCTTGGACACATGAGAACTTTGAATATGACCAATGTATGATCCTTTCACGACTTGGTATCAGATTGATATTGAAATTTGTGGTTTCCTCCAAAACTAATGTAAAGCATCCAAACAACAGAAGAATAAGTGATGATTACATTTTAGCAGAAGTGTAGCTAGAACATTTTGAAAGAGAAAGTAAGCAGATATTAACAGTAAATGAACAGGTCGATTAATAATTCATTTTCGACCATTTGTCATAATGTTGACAAAATAATAGAATGATATATGACACATTATGTTACTGCATATGTCAGCAGGCTAATTTGGAGTTTGTGTTTGTTTACTTACTACTAAAAGACAAACTCGCAATAAGAAACATATGTTTAATGTACCCAATGATTTTTTGTTAAAATAAAGCCAATAATGCAATTTTTTGTGGTCCCCTTTATTTAGAAAAATATCGAAAAGTACTGAAAAGTATCAAAATACATTTTGGTACCGGTACCAAAATATTGGTATCGGGACAACACTAGTCTATTATGCTGTTCTTCTTTTGACATCAAGCTTATTGAATCTTGAATAAACAGTGCCTCTGCTGGTTGCAATTATGTAGTGCATTCCTTCATTCAGAAATATTAGTCAATTGATCAGTTAATTGCACATTATGCCGAAGAAAAAAAGAAAATTTTTTTTGTCTACAACTAGTAAGACTTTCTCTGTTAGTTTATGTTCTTTCTATGTTTTTTCTCAAGTTGGTTCAATAATGTCAAGTACCGATAGTAAAAAAGGTGTTTGTAAAGAACAGGCAGCAGCTACAATAACATAATCAAATAGCCATTATAAACTGGATGATAAGTAATTACAGTCTATAAGACTTTGACCCTTGAGACTGATACCACGTTCCAAACGCCGTCCTTAGGTCAGTCTCAGCGCTCGTTTTTGTTTTCCTCGCGGGTTACCGAGGATACGTCTCAGCGAGTCATGGCCGAGTCCCGTTGTATTTGTGCATGGATTGGAGTGCAAGTCAGTCAGACGTCAGGAATGTAGGTGTGCCTGGGCAGCAAAGCTGAGTGCTCACTCCCTCTGGGTGGGACTCCCTGCCTGTCGCTACCTGCCTAAAGTGCTCGCTGCGTAATTAGATCCAGAACGCTGAAAGCCTCGCAACCCCCCGCCTCTTCCCTTGTCCGACCAACCCCCTGATAACCGAAGACACACACGCCTCAGTTGCAGTGTTTCTCGATGACGACAACCCCTTGCACCTTTGTTTGTCTGTATGGTGTAGAAGGGGGTAGGGGGTGTTGAGAGATGTTCAGACTGTAAACCCCTCCCCACACACACACACACACACGCACACACACACACACACACACACACACACACACACACACACACACACACACACACACACACACACACACACACACACACACCTGTGGGTGAACAAAGCTACTCTGTTGTGTGGACACATGCATGAGTGATCAGTGTGCAGAGATACAAGTAGGGGGCAGGTGAAGTGTTGGTGGACATACCAGGAACAGGAACAACAACGCCCCTTCTTGCTGTTTTTAAACCTCCCATAATAGTGCCCATCCATCCATTTCCTACCGATTGTCCCTTTTGGAGTCTCGGGGACAAGTCGCCCCCTCATCACAGGGCCTCATAGCTCGGTTGGTAGAGTGGCCATGCCAACAACTTGAGGGTTGCAGGTTTGATTCCCGCTTCTGCCATCCTAGTCACTGCCGTTGTGTCCTTGGGCAAGACACTTTACCCACCTGCTCCCAGTGCCACCCACATTGGTTTAAAAAATGTAACTTAGATATTAGGTTTCACTATGTAAAGCGCTTTGAGTCACTAGAGAAAAGCGCTATATAAATATAATTCACTTCACTTCATCACATTCACACACGAGGGCCAATTTAGTGTTGCCAATCAACCTATCCCCAGGTGCATGTTTTTGGCAGTGGGAGGAAGCCGGAGTACCCAGAGGGAACCCACAGTCATACAAACTCCACACAGAAAGATCCCAAGCCCGGGATTTAACTCAAGACTACTCAGGACCTTCGTATCTTGAGGCACATGCATTAACCGCTGTCCACCGTGTTGCCATAACAGTGTGTCGGTCAAAATCTAGCTTCATGCTAGCATTTAAACAGGTTTAAAAGTACTTTTGTTTAGTAAGCCCTACTTACAAGATGCTGTTTTGTGTTTAATATGCTAGTGAGCTTGTGAATAAGCTATACCAATACTGATCACGTGTATTTACTTTTAATATTTTCCATGTATTTATGGTGAGTATTATTGACAGTTTAACAATATCAACACAATATTTCAATCCCTCTATTTTTCGGACTATAAGGCACATTTAAAATCCTTTTTTTCCCTCAAAACTCGACAGTGCGCCTTATAACCTGGTGTGCCTAATGTAAGGAATAATTCTGGTTTTGCTTACCGACTTTGGAGCTATTTTATTTGATACATGGTGTAATGATAAGTGTGACCAGTAGATACATAAGTCATACATAAGAGATAAGTATAAACTGTACTATGAAGGCAATATGACTCAATTAATCAACACCGACATTTTATATGTTCCATTGAAAGTATAGAATATTACACACGGCGCTCAAAAATCTTATCAAAATGTTTTAGTACCACTTTGGTAAGCTATGAAGCAGCACCACTTGATGGGCTTCAACATACAAATATTATTATGGTGTGTGTGTAAGGTAAGACATATTATCTGGTGTTTTGTTTCGCAATATTATGCAAAAGCAACTTTTCTTATTTTTTGGTACCTGCTGATCTGTATTTGGGATCTGCATAATTCCTGAAAATCTGCACGCATCCGCCTCCGTAGTCAATTAGCTTCTTCTTTTGGTCTATCTTCTTGTTATGGGACATTCATCCTCCGCTGTTGCCATTTCCAATACAAAGTAGTGTAAAGTTCTTACTTATATCTGTCAGTAAACTCTTGAAAGCGCTAAAACTTACCGGTGGAGTGAGTTTACGTTATTCACCCAAGGAACTTTAGTTAGTTTAGTTGGACGGTTTTTCACAAGGATCCGTTACTGATTTAAGTAAAAGTCTGAATGTCATTATAACAGTTAGCTCCATCTTTTGACACTCTTCCACTCCTGTCCTTGCACGCTACACCGCTACAACAAAGATGACAGGGAGAAGACGCTGCCGAAGGTGAGCCACGTGAATAAGAGCGCCCACAAAACAGCGCATCCGGAAGCTACTGTCAGAAAGCGGCTTGATGATGATCTGTAAAACATAATCTATGCAACATTTTGACCAAAGAACCACCATTACATGTTATGTAGATCACAAGGAAGTGTTTTCAATTCAGAAAAAAATAATATAATACGACTCCTTTAATGTGCCCTATTATCTGGTGCGCCTTATATATGAAAAAAGATTGAAAATAGACATTTCATCGGCAGTCCGCCTTATAATACGGTGCGCCTTATGGTCCGGAAAATACGGTAATCTTGCTGATATTGTCCAAACATTTGCTTGTTGGTTACTGAAACATTTGAAGGTGATTCTGCAAAACAACGTAACATTTTGAGCCGCAGCTTTTGATTAATTTAGTAATCGGTCAATTTATCCGATGGATTAAGTAATCTGGTGAAACACAATTTTTTGTTTAGTCTGCTTGCCATGACAATTATAATAGACCATTTTTTGGCAGTGCGACCTATGGTCCGGAAAATATGGTAGTTCCTTATTCTTTTACACAGTTGTTTGAGGAAAACAAAGTCAATAGTACACAAAAAATAAACAAATTCTAAAACTATTAACTGCTACTCATTTATATCCCTTGGTTTTTGCCCTCAGTTTGTAAAAATCAACTAAATCTACAAAAAATTACTTTAAAGAAATTAAAAATACCATCATATTCACTCTAATATAAATCATATAGTGATACAACACCACTAATTCATGGATCGATCCGCCTTCTTCATACGTGTCGTGTAATGACTTTGACAATGCTGACACACTACACCACAAAAAGTCAGTGTTCAAAAACAAGAAAAAAAAAAATACAAAATTAGGGGTATTTTATTTGCACTAAGCAAAATTATCTGCCAATAGAACAATAAAATTCAGCTTGTCAAGACTTTCCAAAACAAGTAAAATTAGCTAACCTCAATGAACCCAAAAATACCTTAAAATAAGTATATTATCACTAATAACAAGTGCACTTTTCTTGGTAGAAAAAAAGAGAACTTTTTGCTCAATTTGTTGAAAAATATTCTTAAATTAAGTAAATGCTAGTCCCATTATCTTGACATAATGACATGCGCTTGGCATCATGCTTTCTTTTTTCATGCCTGAAGTAAGAAATTATTACTTTAAAAAAGTAGTTTTATAATTGTGAGTGTTGATGACAGAGCTTTGCAACAGTTGATATTCTAGTTTCAAGCATGTTTTACTCAATATAGGTCATAAAATCTCAGCAACAAGCTGTAATATCTTACTGAGATAATTTAAGACCAAAACCCTTAAAACAAGTAATCGGACAGAAAATAAGCAAATATCACCCTTGTTTGAGATATTTATTCTTACCGTATTTTTCGGAGTTTAAGTCACTCCGGAGTATAAGTCACACCTGCCGAAAATGCATAATAAAGAAGGAAAAAAACATATACAAGTCGCATTTTTTGTGGAAATTTGATAAAACCCAACACCAAGAATAGACATTTGAAAGGCAATTTAAAATAAATAAAGAATAGTAAACAACAGGCTGAATAAGTGTACGTTATAGGACGCATAAATAACCATTTGCTGCTATGTTAACGTAACATATTATGGTAAGAGTCATTCAAATAACTATAACATATAGAACGTGCTATAAGTTTACCAAACAAGTTGTCACTCCTAATTGCTAAATCCCATGAAATTTTTTATGTGTAGTCTCTTACGTGAATGAGCTAAATAATATTATTTGATATTTTACGGTAATGTGTTAATAATTCCACACATAAGCCGCTCCTGAGTATAAGTCGCACCCCTGGCCAAACTATGAAAAAAAACTGCGATTTATAGTCCGAAAAATATGGTACTTAGATTTCATTTTTTGCAGTGTAATAGCTGTCGTTATATTATCTTCTCTCCAGACTTATTAATCTACTTGTTGATTTTCTGTTAATAGCTGCTTACCTTCTGCTGTAACATGGTTCCATCTACATTTCTTAAACTTTACTAAGCACTTATTTCATTATGTTGTTTAAAGCAAGCTTAGCCCCTAGTGGTTAGAGTGCCCGCCCTGAGATTGGTAGGTCGTGAGTTCAAACCCTGGGCCAAGTCATACCAAGGACTATAAAAATGGGACCCATTACCTCCCTGCTTGGCACTCAGTATCAAGGGTTGGAATTGGGGGTTAAATCCCCAGAAATAATTCGCGGGCGCGGCCACCGCTGCCGCTCACTGCTCCCCTCACGTCCCAGGGGGTGATCGAGGGTGATGGTTTAAATGCAGATATTAATCTCACCACACCTAGTGTGTGTGTGACAATCATTGGTACTTAACTTTAGGATGCCTCCCCCTGGCTTGCTTTCGGTGTGTAACTTGTTTAGCCTCGTCCTCCAGTGATAATGTTATGTGAGATACGAAGAAATGCAGTTAATTTGCTCTAATGGAGGTGATTAATATTAGGTTAAGAAAGCGGCTCCACACTTTGTACAGAGACACATTATTAACTGCTAGCCGCTTGTCACCCGGGGCACTAAATACAAACATAGTCAGCCATAGAAGAGATCGGCGTTGATGTGTTAGGCTATTGAAGGCATTAGGGCATTGAGAGGTATTAAATTATTGAAAAGTGGAGCAAACAATTGAAGTGGATGATAGATTTTTCTTGCATTTGGTGCTCATAAACAGACTCTGGGGTAACATCATTAAAAAGTCAGCATTGAAGAGACCTTTAAAGGCGCGTCCATCTAATTTTGAGTTGTCGTCGCCTATTTCAAACGCCATTTGTCTTTGTTGGGTTGGAAAACAAAAGACGCCACGATATTCAATCAGGCTGCCGTGAGACAAACTCCAGGCGGGTTGTTACCTTCGTGAAATTGCAACAAACTGAGATTATGCCCTTTCACCTCCTGCATGAACAGAGGGAGATCCAAATGAAATATATCTTATATATCTCATATTTGAGTAACTGTATTGTATATTACAGGTTGTCCCTCTCCTTCTTGGTTCTCTCCCTCCCTGTTTAAGGCCTTCCGTCACGTCTTCCATCAGTTTGTTCAAAGGCTGGTTTAGGTGGAAGGAAACAGGAGCTAAATCAGAATGTAATCCTCTCACACCCCACAAATTGATTCAATCAATGAGGGGCATTGTGCCGCCAGACTCCTCTATTTGAAAGTCTAACGTAAAGTAGGAAGGCTATTCGAGCCAGCGTGTCGAGTTTATTTAAGCAGAAGCTATCAGGTTCTCTGCAGCTGTCCGCAGGCACAAGCAGGCCATCAAAGTACAGAGATCTTTGTGTTGAACGCTCAGCTCCTACGATAACGGGCGAAGTGTTTTGGTGGTCGTCGGAACATAGATAACCTTTACATAAATTGAACATTATTTTGACATTTTCTCAGGATTTCCTAAATAAATTATGCTGGATTTTGTAGGTAAAAATGACCAGCTCTTCTGTTATCTCTGAATGGTTGCTAAGGAATACTCTGGAGGTTTATTTCCTTTCTTTTCAGTTCGTACTGATAAAGGAAGTGTATACCGTATTTTTCGGACCATAGGGCGCACCGGATTAAAAGGTGCACTGCCAAGGAGTTGGTCTATTCAGGTCTGTTTTCATACAAAAGGCGCACCAGATTAAAAGGCGCATTGAAGGGGTCATATTATTATTTTTTTCTAAATTTAATTACTATCTTGTGGTCTACATAACATGTGATGGTGGTTCTTTGGTAAAAATGTTTTACAGACCATCTTCCAGTAGCTTTCTGAGCATCTCTTCAAGATACAAACCCTGTTTCCATATGAGTTGGGAAATTGTGTTAGATGTAAATATAAACGGAATACAATAATTTGCAAATAATTTTTAACCCATATTCAGTTGAATATGCTACAAAGACAACATATTTGATGTTCGAACTGAAAACTTTTTTTTTTTTGCAAATAATCATGAACTTTAGAATTTGATGCCAGCAACACTTGACAAAGAAGTTGGGAAAGGTGCCAATAAATACTGATAAAGTTGAGGAATGCTCATCAAACACTTATTTGGAACATTCCACAGGTGTGCAGGCTGATTGGGAACAGGTGGGTGCCATGATTGGGTATAAAAACAGCTTCCCAAAAATGCCCAGTCTTTCAAAAGAAAGGATGGGGCGAGGTACACTCCTTTGTCCACAAATGCATGAGCAAATAGTCAAACAGTTTAAGAACAACGTTTTTCAAAGTGCAATTACAAGAAATGTAGGGATTTCAACATCTACGGTCCATAATATCATCAAAAGGTTCAGAGAATCTGGAGAAATCACTCCACGTAAGCGGCATGGCCGGAAACCAACATTAAATGACCGTGACCTTCGATCCCTCAGATGGCACTGTATCAAAAACCGACATCAATCTCTAAAGGATATCACCACATGGGCTCAGAAACACTTCAGAAACCACTCTCCTTAAATACAGAAACGCCGCAGGCTTCTCTGGGCCTGAGATCATCTAAGATGGACTGATGCAAAGTGGAAAAGTGTTCCGTGGTCTGATGAGTCCACATTTGAAATTGTTTCTGGAAAAATTCGAAATCGTGTCGTCCGGACCAAAGGGGAAGCGAACCATCCAGACTGTTATTGACGCAGAGTTCAAAAGCCAGCATCTGTGATGATATGGGGGTGCATTAGTGCCTAAAACATGGGTAACTTACACATATGTGAAGGCACCATTAATGCTGAAAGGTACATACAGGTTTTGGAACAACAAATGCTGCCACTAAGCGCCGTCTTTTTCATGGACGCCCCTGCTTATTTCAGCAAGACAATGCCAAGCCACATTCAGCACGTGTTACAACAGTGTGGCTTCGAAAAAAAGGGTGCGGGTACTTTCCTGGCCCGCCTGCAGTCCAGACCTGTCTCCCATCGAAAATGTGTAGCGCATTATGAAGTATAAAATACGACAGCGGAGACCCCGGACTGTTGAACGACTGAAGCTCTACATAAAACAAGAATGGGAAAGAATTCCACTTTCAAAGCTTCAACAATTAGTTTCCTCAGTTCCCAAACGTTTATTGAGTGTTGTTAAAAGAAAAGGTGATGTAACACAGTGGTGAACATGCCCTTTCCCAACTACTTTGGCACGTGTTGCAGCTATGAAATTCTAAGTTAGTTATTATTTGCAAAAAAAAAAGTTTGAACTTCAAATATGTTGTCTTTGTAGTGCATTCAATTGAATATTGGTTGAAAATGATTTGCAAATCATTGTATTCCGTTTATATTTACATCTAACACAATTTCCCAACTCATGTGGAAACAGGGTTTGTATTTACGTGGCTCACCTTCGACGACGTCTTCTCCCTGTCACCTTTGTTGTATCCGTATAGGACGGGAGTGGAAGAAGTGTCAAAAGATGGAGCTAACTTTTTTAATGACATTCAAACTTTACTAAAATCAATAACGGAGCGGCATCTCATCATCCGTGGCTCACTAGTGCAACATCAACGCCGGAAATGTGTCCCTTGAAAAACAGTCCGACCGGAACACTCTAATAACTAAAGTTCCGTGGGAGAATTATGTTAACCCACTACAGTTTTTAGCGCTTTGATAGCTAGTCGACTGACAGATATAAGTAAGAACTTAAGACTACTTTATATTGAAATGGCAACAGAGGAAGATGAATGCCACATAAGAAGGTAGAGAAGAAAACTTATCAACTACGTTGTCGCCACAGACTACAACGGCGGATGCGTGCACATTTTCAGCACTTATGCAGATCCCAGGTACACATCAGCAGGTACCAGAAGGTAAGGAAAGTTGGTTTTGCAATTATACTGTGAAACAAAGGTAATATGTCTGCTAATAGGTGCCATTTTGCGGTCCTTATACACAAACCATAACAATACTCTTATTTTTAATGCGCCGACAGTCCATCAAGTGGTGCGGCTTCATAGCTTACTGAAGTCGTACTAGAAATCTTTTGACAGATTTTTGAGCGCCGCGTGTAATGTTCTATATTCTCAATGGAACATTTAAAATTTTGGTGATGTTTACTGCGATCATATTACAGTCTACACCTATCTCTTATGTATGACTGCCCTCTACTAGTCGCATTTATCATTACACCATGTACCAAATAAAATTGCTTCGAGTTCTGCCGTACATTAAGCGGACCGTGTTATAAGGCGCATTTTTGAGAAAATTTAAGGATTTTACGTGTGCCTTATAGTCCGAAAAGAACAGTAATTGATTTAGTATATTGTTTATTTCTGTCATTTACCGATCTGTGTACCAATGGGACTTTGGACTCTGGCAGGAATAAATTCTTATGGCAATGCAAGGGCATCAATTGCTTTGTCATTTGGTTTATTATTTTAGAGTGATAAGGCAACGCAAGGGCATCGATTGCTCTGTCATTTGGTTTATTATTTTAGAGTGATAAGGGTCAATTTTGTTCCCTCAAGGAAAACATTTTCACTCCACGTAGCTTAACATAGGACTGTTTAAAGCTTTTTGCCATTGATAGAAAGTTGTGCAAGCTCCGGTCAAGGACCCCCAAATGAAGATGTTCTTGGTCTGGTCCGACAGGAAAACATCACATGATGTCCCACTGAGGAAAGTAGAAGGAATAATTGCTAGCTCAACTCATTCTCTATCATTTAAAACGGCGAGGCTTGGTTGGAAACATCGTTTCGTGGTAACATAGATTTCAAGGCTGTGCTCAAGGTCTCTCCTCCTCCCCCATCCCTTCAAGAAAAACTACCATGCATCCGCATTTCTGCTCGCTTTGCATTTTCTTCTGCAAATGTAATCCAGCCCACAGCCTGACTGGTCATTTTGATCCGAGTAGACATTAGCAGTGAAGTGAAAAAGCAGACAAACAAGCGGGCAGAGTGCGCTTCTCTCCCCCAGACAAAGACGCTGGTGTCCTATCAAGGCATCACAAACACACGGGATTGGGGTAAGGTGGGGGGGTGGGACACATCGCCCTCCCTCAGCATACTGCAACACAGTAATTTGGGGATGCTCATTCTTTAACGGTGACGTAAATGGAGCACATGGATTCAATTAGGGGCTTTTCATGCGGGGTTGTACTGTTTCCGCCGCAAAGACGGCACCATTCGGGCATCTGTGGGATGTGGAAATGTGTTGCGGTCGTGCTTAGGCTGAGAAAAATAGTGCTGTGCCATTTTGTCTGCACGTTGGCTTTCTTATTTGATCTTAAATGCAGAGACAGCAGCGCCTCTTTCAATCACATATGAACGTCATAAACTTCTTACAACATTGAATACAAATACAAGCTGGTTTTATGTTGCCACAATGACCACATTTATTTGTGTAAACTACTGTAACTCTTACACACAAAACATGTGTGTCATTATTTTAACGACCAACAAACAAGATGGTGCTGTTATTTAAGTTAGATTGGCTTGTCATTCCTCACAGAGCTCCACACGCATTAGTAGGGCTGCAAAGATTATTCAAGTCCAAAAAATATTGGATTTAAATTGTTGTTTTAATTAATTGTTCAATGAGAAAAACTAATAAAGATATATACCATCCGGACCACATGGTACATCTAGAAGTTTAAATATGTAATTATAGTTTCCGCACCACTGCTGCCATAGAGCGGTGGTGTGTGCGTGCCACGATCTGTGTTTATTTGTCTTCATTTTTTTGAATTATTGCACACATGTTGAAAGTGTAATTTTGACTTTGTGCATTTGTTAGAAAAAAATAATGTTGTGGCAAGCAAACATTTACAAAAAAAGTGTGTTTTATCAGATTATCGTATTTTCCGAACCATAGGGTGCATTAGATTATAAGGCACACTGCTGATGAATGCTCTGTTGTCGATCTTTTTTTGATATATAAGGCGCACCGGATTCTAAGGCGCATTAAAGGAGTCATATTATATTATTTTTTTCTAAATGTAAAACACTTCCTTGTGGTCTACATAACATGTAATGGTGGTTCTTTGGTCAAAATGTTGCATAGATTATGTTTTACAGATCATCTTCTAGCCGCTTTCTGACAGTCGCTTCAGGATGCGCCGTTTTGTGGGCGGTCTTATTTACGTGGCACACATTCAGCAGCGTCTCCTCCCCGTCATCTTTCTTGTAGCGGTGTAGCGTGCAAGGACGATAGTGGAAAAAGTGTCAAAAGATGGCGCTAACTGTTTTAATGACATTCAGACTTTACTTAAATCTATAAAGGAGCAGTATCTCCTCATCTGCCGGAAATGTGTCCCGTGAAAAACCGTCCGACCGGAACTCTCTAATAACTAAAGTTCCTTGGGTGAATAATGTAAAAGTCACTACACTGGTATGTTTTAGCGCTTTCATGGCAAGTTTACTGACAGATATAAGTAAAAACGTTACACTACTTTATATTAGAAATTGACACAGCGAAGGATGAATGTACCATAACAAGAAGATAGACGAAAAGAAGAAGCTTATCGACTACGGTGTTGGCATGGACTACAAAGGCGTACGCGCACAATTTTTCTGGATTTTTGCAGATCCCAAATACAGATCAGAAGGCACCAGAAAGTAAGAAAACTTGCTTTTGCATTATATTATGAAACAAAACGGTAGATAATACGTCTTACCTTATACACACCCCATAATAATACTTGTATGTTGAAGCACAGTACCATCCATCAAGCGGTGCAGCTTCACAGCTTACCAAAGTCGTACTAAAGCATTTTAATAGGTTTTTGAGTGCCGTGTGTAATGTTCTATATTTTCAATGGAACATATAAAATGTTGGTGTTTACTTGAATCATATTGCAGTCTACACTTATCTCTTGTGTGTGACTGCCATTATATTGCATTCTACGCCTATCTTTTATGTCTGACTGCAATATGATTCAAGTTGTACGGCGTTCACTTTGAGATGTCCGACGAGTCCCAGTCCAAAGACTTCACCATTCCTTGGTCGCACTTGTCATTTAGCAATGAACCAAATAAAATAGCTTTGAGGTCGGTAAGCAAAACCAGAATTATTCCGTACTTTAGGCACACTGTCGAGTTTTGAGGGGGAAAAAAAGGATTTTAAGTTTGCCTTAGTCAGTAAAATAAAGCCAATATTCCCAAACTGGCCAATTACTAAATTAATCAAAAATGTTGCTCTAAATGTCGGGTTCTTTTGAAGAATAACCTTCAAATGTTTAGGTAACCAACAAGCAAATATATTTACAATATCAGCAAGATAAGCTCAACAACTAATTGTCTATAAGTTATTGACCATATGTTCACTGCTTATTAAAACAAATGATGTCGTTCCAAGTATTTTAGTAGCAGTTTCTCTTCTATTCCTGTTTGTTTTGGTTCGCTCCCCACCAAGTCAAAACAGTTACACTGCTAGCTGGTAGGAAAATAATACAAGCATAATTTCAGCCTCAGAATGAACAGGAAATGGATTAAAGTTGAGGTTTGTACCTCAATTCAAACCAGCCGGGTGTCTTCTTCATGTTCTGACATGTCTAAACCTAAGGAGCATGTTAAAGTGAGGCGTGCTGTGTACGACCCACTCTCGTGAAAGGCCTCCTCTCTAAGACCCATCGTGGGAAGTCTTGATTTAAGTAAACATCTTAGCAGAGCGCTTTCTTGACTTTAATTGCAGGGGTAAAGGGGCCTTTGTGTTTTGAGTCATGCAATGTCAGAGTGTACATACACGAAGAGGAACTAGTGTACAATATTGTACTGCAGGGTTGTCAGGCTGCTTTTGTATCATTTGGTAGGGAAAATAAGGAAATTAGTAGGGACATCTGCACTTTTTTTTCCAGAGCTTACTTGCAAAAGTTTTTTTCATATGACTTGCCAACGTCGGTTTGCTAATTAGTTAGCTACACAAGTCAAAAAGTTGTGATCCTATTTTGATGGAAATTTCAGAATAATGGAATAAGGAACGAATAATCCTGATCATTTTTGCGGCGTTACCTTACATTCACACAAGGGATTTTTAACCTTACTGTTTCAGGGGCCACGTTTCCAGAAAGCTAAGGACTCGGGAGCCAAACTTCTCCCTTCACTGTTATTGTATTTAGTATATTCCAGCGTTCTCTGCAGTAGACATTTGATTTTGGTCTATTCCACGGGTCTGCACCCTGCGGCTCTTTAGTGCCTCCTTAGTGGCTCCCTGGACCATTTCAAAAATGTATGAAAATTGAAAAAGATGGGGAAAAAATATATTTTTGTTTTAATAGGGTTTCTCTAAGAGGACAGTCCCACTATTTATATTAAACATGCTTTTCTGATGAGAGTATTTGGCGAGTGCCGTTTTGTTCTACTAATTTTGGCAGTCCTTGAACTCACCAGAGTTTGTTTACATGTACAATTTTGTTGTTTTATGCTACTTTTTCTTTGTCACATTTTGTCCAACAAACTATTTATCCTGTGAGCTTTGTTGATGTTATTGACTTGTGCGGAGTGCATGACTTCAAGTGAATCAATGCTAACATGCTATTTAGGATAGCTTTATGTACATATTGCATCATTATGCCTCACTTGTATGTATATTTGAGCTATTTTAATTCCATATGTCCTCTGTCTATTTAATTTATACAGTATCTGCATTTCTCGTGACATATTTTCTGCATGTAATATTGGCTACATGTCTGATAGTTGTTTGTGTGCCATGTTGTTCCAGACCACAGCAAACATTACCCAGCTTGCGTAGATTGTTATAAATCCATTCAAAGAAGAGAACCGCTATTTTCCTTAACTTGGACCTTTGACCATTCTAAGCCAGTAATATCTAAACATTATCTCATCCTCTAAGAAGCCTCTGTTTTACTAATCTTTTCCAATTGTGTAAAAAATGTGTAGAATAAACATTATATTTCAACATTTCTGTCAACAAAGATTTGTGTCAGCCTGCGACACAGTCATTTTGATAGTAGATTAACATTTGATTTTGGTCTATTCCACGGGTCTGCAACCTGCGGCTCTAGAGCCGCATGCGGCTCTTTAGTGCCTCCTTAGTCGCTCCCTGGACCGTTTCAAAAATGTATGAAAATTTAAAAAGATGGGGGAAAAATATATTATTGTTTTAATAGGGTTTCTCTAAGAGGACAGTCCCACTATTTATATTAAACATGCTTTTCTGATGAGAGTATTTGGCGAGTGCCGTTTTGTTCTACTAATTTTGACAGTCCTTGAACTCACCGGAGTTTGTTTACACGTACAATTTTATTGTTTTATGCCACTCTTTCTTTGTCACATTTTGTCCGACAAACTATTTATGCTGTGAGCTTTGTTGATGTTATTGACTTGTGTGGAGTGCATGACTTGAAGTGAATCTATGCTAACATGCTATTTAGGATAGCTTTTCCAATTGTGTAAAAATGTGTAGAATAAACATTACATTTCAACATTTCTGTCAACGAAGATTTGTGTCAGCCTGCGACACAGTTATTTTGATAGTAGATTAACATATCAAATATGAACACTTACGTCATGTGTTGCCCTCATCATAACACTTTGCGGATCCTAACAGATTTTTTTTTTGTATTTTTGGTCCAAAATGGCTCTTTCAACATTTTGGGTTGCCGACCCCTGGCCTATTCCTTTAGTCAGAGTTACAGGACTGTTCTGCTGTTTTTGAGGACCTTCTGCAAAAAGGCTCGTCAAAGATCATCTTGATGACAGCACCGTATTGTTTTTGAAAAAATGTGAGTCTCTCACAAATTTTTTCAACTGAACTCACAAGCCACCAGTGAAATAACCTAAATGCTGAAAAAGAGAGGACCTAAAAACCTAAAAAGTTGACTGCATCTGAAAAAAACGAGCTGAAGCAAAAACTTGTATTAATGTACATCACACAAGAGAAAACGTGTACTTTCCAAATTTGAGGGTGCCTTGAGGAACGCATCAGTTAAGTAAATCACAAGTTTGGATCCCAGTGTTCTATGTTTCTTAGCAATGTTAAAATGCCAAAACGAGGATCTGCCGATGTGTTTACAGTGATGCAAGTTCCTCTGTACAACGGGAGCATAGGGCTGGGCGATATTGCCTTTTTTTAATACCGCGATATTTTTAGGCCATATCGCGATATACGATATATATTACGATATTTTGCCTTAGCCTTGAATGAACACTTGATACATATAATCACAGCAGTATGATGATTCTATGTGTCTACATTAAAACATTCTTGTTTGTACTGCATTAATATATGCTACTTTTAAACTTTCATGCAAAGAAGGAAATCACAACTAAGTCAATTGACCAAAACAGTATTTATTAAAGTTATTTGCAGGTGACTTTTCAAATGATGCTACATATTAGCAGTAATGCTACTTTTGGTAGCAACGCTTGTGCCCCAGACTACACAAATTTAAGTTGTCTATTCGACATATTCCCGCTTGAATCCGAACCACCGCTAGATGATGGACCCCGTGCTGTTTTTCTTGGGAATTAATTCTTCCTTCATTTGTTACCATATTCGCATCTTCTTTCTCTCGCAACAACCCGTTAGCATCACAGCTAACGTTAGCCACGCCGCTACCTCTCCGCTGGGCGAGGGCGTATGACGTGACAGTAAATGGTGTATGAATGTGCGCCTGCTTACAGGAAAGAGGACAGGAAAGAGCGAGGAGTGCAATGCCCGCAACTGCGTGAGAACTTCTACTCGAATATTACGATATAGTCATTTTCTATATCGCACAGAGACAAACCCGCGATATACATCGTATATCAATATATCGTCCAGCCCTACGGGAGCATCCTTCTGTTTTTCAGGAATTTTCTGCAAAAATGTTTGCCTTCCAAGTTTTGAACTGAACTGGCGTCATACCCAGGCCAGATTTGTCCTCTGGTCTAGCTGCTAGTTAAATGGCCCTTGTTTAAGTTGAAAGGCTGAACTTCTCTGTGTGCATATTCTAGCCCCACCTATTGAGACAAAAAAAGTGGATGACTGACAAGAAGGTTTGCTCCGTTTTTTTAACCCTGCTATAGAACTACCTCAACCTACTGCTGAGAACGATGCAAAGAGGGAACCCTCCTGCAGCCTGTTTAAAAAGCAAGAGATGAACAAAACAAACACACATGGACATGGCACTTTATTTTTTTGACTTTTCCTGTCAGTTAACAATAGAGCTCAAATAGTTACTGGCAGGATTTAAATAAACTTTCAGGAAATGTCAGGAATAAGATAGGGAATTCGTTCGATTTTTGGGGCTGATTCGGATCATTTCTACTACGTTACCTCTCCCGTCCAAGGCAAAACCTAGTAACTCACTTCTAGCTGATTTTGAGAAAACAAAGGAAAACCAATCTATCTTGATGCTGTCTTACAAAGATCTACAATGTCATCAAACGTATAGATGTTTTCTTAAGCTTTCATTTTCTTGCCAATTGAGCCATGGATTGAAACTGCTCTCATGAACGTGTGCCCTTTCTCCAGATATTTTATTACAATCTCGGGTGGGCCCCATTCTGCGTTTGCACATTGGGCAAGAGCCGTGTACAGCGTCCACTTTTTATTTTGACCTCCACCGTTATCTGCCCAAAAGAGTATGCAAGGGGAAGAATCAAGAACAATACATTTAATGAAGGTGCTTGCAACGTCCTGGGCCAATCTTCCAAATATCCCCTCGTGCCATAATATCACATAATCAGGTTGACCGTCGGCCCCCATTCGTGCAAATGTCTCATTAAAGACAATAAGGCGACTGACAAAGAAGCTCCGATTGGTCCCTTGAGATACTAGGTTTTTCTGTTGTATCTACGCGGTTATGTGGTAGTTGCTAGGTCCTGCCATGCGCGTAACAGCTTACTTACGGAACAAATTACAATATCGCATACACTAATGTAAAGCATATCACCTAGGAACTCCAAAATTATTAGCAGCTCAGTTTTGACCAACATTGAGTTACTGGGTTTTGCCTTTGGACGGGAGTCCTTATGTTATGAGGCTGAACTTATCTGTGTGTATGCTAACAGGACCCGCCTCCGCTCGCAGAGTGTGACAAGAGGGTCAACTCTATTTAATTAATTCCACTAAAGAACACACTACCCGACTGCTGAGAGCTATGCAAAGAGTGAAACTTACTGCAGCTTTTTCGTAAACAACAGTCGAAGAAAACAAACACGCCAGGACATGGTCATTTAATTTATCCTTCAATATACTGGGGTTAGCTTGTCTGTCTGTTTGTTAGCAACTTAGCTCACAAAGTTATGGGCAAGTTTTTGTCCAAATTTTAGGAAATGTCCGAAATGAGATAAAGAACAAGTGATTACATTTTACATTTACATTTTGACCCAGCTCATTTCTACTACATTACCTTACATTATTAGGCTGAACTTCTCTGTGTGTGTATACCAGCTGGTCCGCCTACACCCTTAGAGACAAAGAGAATGGAGGACTGACTAGATGGTTCACTCTGTTTATTTCCTTCCGCTATAGATTAGACTCACCCTAATGCGGAGACAGATGCAAAGAGTGAATCCTCTTGCAGCCTGTTTGGAAGCAACAGACAAACAATTTCTGTGTCCGATTCCCCTTGGTTAATTTGTCTCTTTGTTTGCTAGCAACATTGCTCAAAAAGATATTGGCAAATTTTGATGAGACTTTCAGAAAATGTCAAAAATAAGATAAGGAAAAAGGCGGAATCAGGGTTTTTTAAAAGTACCGTATTTCCTTGAATTGCCGTAGGGTATATAGCAGGGGTAGGGAACCTATGGCTCTAGAGTCTGATGTTGCTCTTTTGATGACTGCACCTGGCTCTCAGAAAAATCTTAGCTGACATTGCTTAACACAATAAGTAATGAATAATTCAGCTGGTAATCACAGTGTCAAAAATAACGTTAAAAATACAAACCATTCTCATGCATTTTCATCCATCTATCCGGTTTCTACCGCACCTGTTCAAGAAGTCGGATTAATGGTAAGGTAAGAAGTATTTATTTATTTTTGGTTAGCCTCAGAATAACAATGTTATTAAAAAGAATAAGAGACGTATTATACTCTAAAAATGTTGATCTTTCTTAAAATGCACGCATGTAGTTGTATTCAGCGTTAAAAAAAAATATATATATATGGCTCTCACGGAAATACTTTTATAAATATTTGGCTTGTATGGCTCTCTCAGCCAAAAAGGTTCCTGGCCCCTGGTATATAGTATGCGCCTGCCTTGAATTACTGCCGGGTCAAACTCGCTTCGCAAAATAATTAGCTCATGCTTAGTATTACCGCCTGGTCAAACTCGTGACGTCACGAGTGATACTTCCCCTGTCATCATTTTCAAAATGGAGGAGGCTGATTTCAATACCAGTAATTTGAAATCGCATAAAGAGAAGAAGATTAAGAGCTATTCAGTAGGATTTAAGGTCCAAGCTTACATCACACTCAAAATTTTACTGCATGCCTTTGGTAAGTGCCGGAGTGAAAAGAGGTTTTAAAATAATTAGCGCATGCTTACTTTTACCGCATGCCTTTGGTAAGCGCAGGAGTGAGAAGAGGTTTTAAATTAATTATGGCCCCGGCGGCAATTCAAGGAACTACTGTATTATTTCCTATGGGGAGATACACAAGTCTCCACTCTTCCGGCAATTTAAAGGGGACCTATTATGCAAAACCAACTTTTCTTACCTATCGGTACTTGCTGTTCTGTATTTGAGATCTGCATGAGTCCCGAAAATTTAAACTCAAACCTTGAAGTCATTGTGGAGATAGTTATAAAACAATCTTACATTCCTTCATACTTCATCCAAACAAGCCTTCTGGAATTCGCCCAATTTGTGACATTTTTCCAATTGTGACGTCAGCGGATATCTCCATATATGGTAGGGATTTTTCCAAAGAGCTTTGAGCGAGTCCGCCATTGTAGTCCGCGCACGTTGTGGTCATCTGTTTTTCGTTTGGAATAGAAAAATGAATGTAACTTAATTAACAGAGTTCCCTGTTTTTTTGTTTGATAATAAAAAAACAAAATATGGAAAACAAATTTTATTAATGTATTTGAAAATCAAAAACGGGAATTTAAACAATGAGTGGAAAACAACAACAGAAAAAGAAGATGATGAAAAATGGTGTCGTCAAAACAAGTTTGCCGTGGTCAAGAGTTCCCTTCTCCCCTCAGGCAGGAGACTACGGTCCATCCAGACCCACACCTCCCACCATCCGAACAGTTTTTTCCCCTCGGCCATCAGGCACATGAACAATAACAAGATCTGATAGCTCAGTTACAGCTCATGTTATTCTATTGTTTGTTAAATCTTTTTAATGTTGCACGATTGTGCCAAGTAAAATTCCTAGTTTGTGAACCCGTTCTCAAACAATGGCAATAAAAAAACTCTTCTGATTCTGATTCTTTTATTAAATGTTCATAGACATGAAAAGTTACACATTTTGTTGGTTCTTTACCGAGCAGGCAAACGGGTCGGTGTACGTCACTCTTCATCTTCTTCTGCTGTTGTTACGGGTCACTCACACGAAGATACTGAAAAGAGACCCTGCACATGTGCAATCTATCATATGTCAAAATATTGAACAGGGGATTAAAAAAAGAAGTTTTCCACTCGTTCTAATTCCCATTTTTGATTTTCAAACACATTAATACATTTGGATAATGGATAACAATATTTTCTTTTTTATTATCGAATAAAAAAATGGAGAAAACTGGTTATAATATTACATTTAATGTTCGATGGTCGAGACCTACATATACCCAAAACACTACTGCAATCTTCATTCTATTCTCCTCTAATGTACTCTGTTTATGCAATAATAATGTTCTATGTGTTGTTTTCATTCACCACGGGTGTATTTTCTCCATTAGTGTGTGTTGGATTTTATAAGAAATATTACATACACAGTACAGGCCAAAAGTTTGGACACACTTTCTCATTCAATGGGTTTTCTTTATTTTCATGACTATTTACATTGTAGATTGTCACTGAAGGCATCAAAACTATGAACGAACACATGTGGAGTTATGTACTTAACAAAAAAGGTGAAATAACTAAAAACATTGTTTTCTATTACAGTTTCTTAAAAATAGCCTCCCTTTGCTCTGATTGCTGCTTTGCACACTCTTGGCATTCCCTCAATGAGCTTCAAGCACACCTGTGATGTGCAAACCATTTCAGGTGACTATCTCTTGAAGCTCATCAAGAGAATGCCAAGATTGTGCGAAAAAGTAATCAGAACAAAGGGTGGCTATTTTGAAGAAACAATAACATAAATTGTGTTTTCAGTTATTTAACTTTTTTTGTTAAGTACATAACTCCATACGTGTTAATTAATAGTTTTGATTCCTTCAGTGAAAGTCTACAATAGTCATGAAATTAAAGAAAACACATTATGGGATCTACAATGTAAATAGTCATGAAAATGCATTGAATGAGAAGGTGTGTCCAAACTTTTGGCTTGTAACATATGTGGTAAATGGGTTATACTAATTGTACAAGCACTTTTCTACCTTCAAGGCACTCAAAGTGTTTTGACAGTATTTCTACATTCATCCTTTCACACACACATTCACACAATGATGGCAAGAGCTGCCATGCAAGGCCCTAAAGAAGACCAGGAGCAAGGGTGACGTGTCTTGCTAAAGGACACAGCAGACGTGACTTGGATGGCGGAAGCTGGGCTTTGAACAAGGAACCCTTAGGTTGCTGGCACGGCCGCTCTACCAACCGAGCCAAGCTGTCCCCATATAGGTCTTATTAATCACTGAATTTGCTGGATTGCTCACCTGTAGAGTTTTTAACCTCTCAATGAATCAAATGGTCTCTCAAAAAAGTGGAGATCCAAACCAGGAAGGTTGTTTGCTTTAAGAGTTGCTATGACGTTCATATGTTGTATGCTCTTCATCCCGTTAGCGGGGGCAAACTGGACTTTTTGGTAGTTCAATACAGTAATGAAGTCTGCTTAAATGTCACTGGGAAGCAGAACAAGTTGAATCACGCCTGATGATGCTTGTTTTTATTCCAAAACGGTGCATTACTTAGGCAGCCCAATCTCTTCTCCACTTCACCCTTCTGACTGAGAGACCCTTCACCGTGTAATCTGCAATGTGCTTACTAGTGCAGGTGTTTCACAAGTGTACACCCTCTGGGCGCCTGATTGCAAACTCTGCAAACACACCTGAAGATGATGCGATTAGCTGCAGAGGTGGAGAAATGCTTCACAAGGTAGTTTAGTTTATTCACTGAAGAACATTAGAAAGCTATTGATTTTCAAAACCGCCTTTTTCCCCAAGACGTGAACACCATGATATTATATTATTGCATGTTTGGTTGCATATTATTCTTATCAC
>NC_084624.1:33053789-33088789 GCF_033978795.1 Nerophis ophidion | reverse complement strand
AGTGCAAGTTAAAACTCTACCATGCAAAGCCAAACCCATTTATCAACAATATCCTGAAACGCCACCGACTTGGCTGGGCCCGAGCTCACCTAAGATGGACTGATGCAAAGTGGAAAAGTGTTCGGTGGTCTGACGAGTCCACATTTCAAATTATATTTGGAAACAGAGGACATGGTGTCCTCCAGAACAAAGAGGAAAATAACCATTCGGATTGTTACAGGCGTAAAGTTCAAAAGCCAGCATCTGTGATGATATGGGGGTGTATTAGTGCCCAAGGCATGGGTAACTTACACATCTGTGAAGGCACCATTAATGAAGAAAAGTCCATACAGGTTTTGGAGCAACATATGTTGTCATCCAAGCAACGTTATCATGGACGCCCCTGCTTATTTCAGCAAGACAAGTGTTACAACAGCGTGGCTTCGTAAAAAAAGATTGCGGGTACTTTCCTGGCCCGCCTGCAGTCCAGACCTGTCTCCCATTGAAAATGTGTGGCATATTATGAAGTGTAAAATACGACAGCGGAGACCCCGGACTGTTGAACGACTGAAGCTATACATAAAACAAGAATGGGAAAGAATACCACTTTCAAAGCTTCAACAATTAGTTTCCTCAGTTCCCAAACGTTTATTGCGTGTTGTTAAAAGAAAAGGTGATGTAACACAGTGGTGAACATGTCCTTTCCCGACTACTTTGGCACGTGTTGCAGCCATGAAATTTTAAGTTTATTATTATTTGCAAAAAAAAATTTAGTTTGAGTTTGAACATCAAATATCTTGTCTTTGTAGCATATTCAACTGAATATGGGTTAAAATGGATTTGCAAATCATTGTATTCCGTTTATATTTACATCAAACACAAATTCCCAACTCATGGAAAAGGGGTTTACTGTATATGTATGTACTATGTATTTGTGTATATGTATGTGTGTATGTATGTATGTGTGTATATATATAAATTGATATAAATATATATGTATATATTAATTATATACATATACTGTATTTATATGTATATTTATACATATACTGTATACAGTATTTACTGTATGTACAGTATACATATTTGTCAAGACGGATGTTGCGAGTCTCAATATATGTTGAATCGAGAATTAATTTTGAATGGAGTAGTCACCCCAAATATCAGAATTGAATTGAATTTTGAGGTGCCCAAAGATTTCCCACCTCAGTTTACTGTTTTATCCGTGGGGTTTTTTAACTGTTTTTAGTTGAGTCACTGAAATATGTTGCCATAGTGATGGGAAAAAAACGACAGTTGTGGTGCTGGATGAATGACATCCGAGGTGTGATCCCACCCGCCAGTCTGCCAAAGCGAGCGAGCTTGCACACGCCGTTGGAGGCCCTCAACTCATAATACAAGCACATTACTCCTATTCTTGGGCCACCTCGGCAAAGATAAAAAAAAAGATGAATCAGAAAAAAACTTAAAAGGAACGTCAGAGACCGATGTACTGCTCTGACTTCAAACGCGTTAATGCGTTGGTTTTCTCCGCGTTCCAGTGGCGTTAATTGGCTGTGGCCACATGGGGGTTTGTTAAATGAAGCTGCAAAGGCAGAATTAGTCCTCTGACAAGAAAAGGGAGAAACAATTAAAGAAAGAAAGCGTTTCCTGCCAAAGTTTTAAGATCATGTCAGTTTCTCTTTAAATGAGGGCTATATCCGTTCTTAGTTTTGAAAGAAAGTACAAAAAACTGGGTCACATATAATGCTATGCGGGATATAAACACTATAAAATTGGCATATGATAGAGATTAGAATTGCCCTAAAGTTGATGAAACAACCTGTCCCGCAAAATTCAAAGTGACAATGAGAAATTTTAGTAACATCATGACAGAGGTGGCTAATGGCTACCTAGCTTTGCTAAATTCATGGACAGAACCGCTCTTCTAAAGTTACTAATCCTCGCCTCCTTGGCAGCAAATAACAACATGTTTTACTTAATTGGTTCTGTGACAGAGCTCTTAACTCAAAACACTTGTATCTCAAATCAACGCCGCCCACTGAATTTAATCAAAATCAATTTGAAGTGGTACTTATCCTCTCAAAACAACACAATTTTAACATGAAACAAACTTTCATATTAGGAATATTGTATTTAAACAATACAATAGAACATACAACTAACTACAGTAGTATGATGAAGTAATGTTATATGAATAACAGTACAGAATTTACCTTGGAGAGCGAACTTCTACAGTATCTCCTTCCAGCAGTCAAACACACCATCATCTTCCTCTCCATATTTTCAAGCATAAATGTCTGCCATTTAGGTATTATTTTTAATATCCCTGGCCGGCATTATAATTGTTCTTCTTTAGTAAAATGCAGACTCACATTGATACGCTCCAACTGCTTCGTCAAGCCCTGTAGTATTTTTGATGATTTATTTTTTTCAATTCAGTAAGTATCATCCACTTCTCCTCAGCACAGTCACACTGTATATATATGTATGTATGTATATATATATATATATATATATATATATATATACATATATATATACATATACATATATATATATATATATATATATATATATATACATATACATATATCTATATATATTTTATATATATATATATATATATATATACGTATACACATGTATGTGTATATGTATATATATGTGTTTATTTGTGTATATATATGTATATATATTTACACAGTATGTATGTATATATATGTGTATATATATACGTATACATATGTATGTGTATGTGTATGTGTATATATATACGTATACATATGTATGTGTATGTGTATATATATGTGTGTATTTGTGTATATATATGTATATATATTTACACAGTATGTATATATGTATACATACTGAAACATTATATATATATATATATATATATATATATATATATAATGTTTTTTTTTTAAGAAAAACACTGTCAATACATGTGCACACATCAACAGCACCTGCTTCACAAGCAGTCACGTTGTCATATATTTTCTTACTTACAGTGCATTATTATGAACGGTAAAAATAGCCTATTTTTGCACACCCTGCTAATTACAAAAATAATTTTCTTTACTATGATGACATTTACACACAGAAAAAATTTAGTTGTTTTAGCTTTGCTCAGCATTTCGCCTAAAAAAAAAAAGTAATACAAATAATGCAGTCCCTCATCAAAGAACATATTTTTTATGAAACATAGCGAGCATTTTGATTGTTAAAGGTTTCATATTATGATTTTTCTTTCCTTTTTAAAACATGAAATGACGGTACTTTGGTGAAAAATGTACCTAGATGTTGTCATACGGACATTTGTAAGCCATATTTTTGCTCCATTTGAAAACAAGCCGTTTTGAGAGGTGCAAGTGTTGAATGCAAATGAACCCCTCCTCACCACCCCCCTCACGCTCAGTCAGCATTCGCCCCGCCTGGCAGAAAGTTTTGTAGTTTTATAGCTTTCTACCTTTTATTGTGTACTTTGTACACGATGACCGGCACCTAACCTTGCCAGGGGAGGAGTTGAGCCAAAGGGAATGCCCTGTGCTTGGCCTGGCAGGCGAAGAAAAGAGCAAACAACCGTGACAAAGACACATCAAAAGATAACGGTATGCCGTTATTTTCTCAAATATATATATATATATATATATATATATATATATATATTTTTTTTTTTAAATATAGCGGGACTAACTGTAATACCCGTTTAGTGCCTAGCACTACCTGGACATATTCATGTGTATACTGACAATGAAATGGTTTTCTATTCTATAACCATGTCAGGGCGGTATACCTCGGTTGGTAGAGCGGCCGTGCCAGCAACTTGAGGGTTGGAGGGTCGATCCCCGCTTCTGCCATCCTAGTCACTGCCGTTGTGTCCTTGGGCAGGGCACTTTACCCACCTGCTCCCAGTGCCACCCACACTGGTTTAAATGTAAAAATTTAATATTGGGTTTCACTATGTAAAGCGCTTTGAGTCACTAGAGAAAAAGCGCTATATAATTCACTTCACAATACTTTCACTTCTGCTCTTTTGCACACTTGTAAACAAATAATAACATATTATAATACTAACTGGTCCATTGCCAAAAAAAGTAGGCACTAATCCAGTTTTTAGGAAAATCATTCTTTATTTTTGCCTGTGGATGGTGATGCTATTGTCACAGTATAAGGCTAAGCTACCTACACAACAACTCCATCTAACAGTGCTAACGCATCATTTGCACATTTTTAACCTAATGGTATTACTTACCACTTCATTTTCTCCTTCATTGCCATAAATTAAGCCTGGGCAATAATTTTTACTCGGAGGGCCAAATTTAGAGAAAAAAATTTCGTGTTTGGGCCGGTATATCTGATTTTTAGGAACGCTAATATAAAACCTCACAATGTCTGATAGAAAGCTAAAAACACTATGACAGACGGCCTAAAAAAATGTAATGGAATTTTTTTTTTTTTTAAGAATGAGACACTTAGACTTAGGCAAAAACACACCTACAATATGTTACATCTTGATACATCATATATAGAAGTTTTTGGTAAAAATTTCCTGTCACCCCGCATTTCAGGTTGACCGCTCTGGAAACACTGTGGAAACGCTCCCCTCCCACACTGTTTGGTGCCTCGTCTGAGCTGCTGTGACTTAGATGACCATAGTAACTAGTAGGGGTGTGGGAAAAAATTGATTCGAATACGAATCGAATCGTTTACGTTGTGCGATTCAGAATCGATTCTCATTTTTGAAAAATCGATAATACCATAACAATGCAATCCAATTCCATAACCAAACCTGACCCAGCAACACTCAGAACTGCAATAAACGGAGCAATTGAGAGGAGACAAACACGACACAGAACAAACCAAAAGTAGTGAAACAAAAATGAATATTATCAACAACAGTATCAATATTAATTATAATTTCAGCATAGCAGTGATTAAAAATCCCTCACTGACATTGTCATTAGAGATTTATAAAAATAATAAAAAAGAACAATAGTGACACAGTGGCTTACACTTGCATCGCATCTCATAAGCTTGACAACACACTGTGTCCAATGTTTTCACAAAGATAAAATAAGTCAAATTTTTTGGTTCGTTTAATAGTTAAAACAAATTTACATTATTGCAATCAGTTGATAAAACATTGTCCTTTACAATTATAAAAGCTTTTAAAAAAAAAAAAAATCTAATACTCTGCTGCAGGGGTGCCCACACTTTTTCTGCAGGCGAGCTACTTTTCAAATGACCAACTCGAGGGGATCTACCTCATTTATATATATTATTTATATTTATTTATGTATGAAAGAGACATTTTTGTAAACAAGTTAAATGTGTTTAATGATAATACAAGCATGTGTAACACATATAGATGTCTTTCTTTCACAAAGACAAGAATATAAGTTGGTGTATTACCTGATTCTGATTGGAATTATTGCAATCAGTTGATCAGTTAATAATTGGATTTTGATTGGAATCAGACAGTAATGATGATAACGCCCACATTTTCAAATGGAGGAGAAAAAAAGTTGTCCTTTCTGTACAATACCACATGAAAGTGGTTGGTTTTTGGCATCTAATTCATCCAGCTTCCATACACTTTACAAGAAAAACATTGGCGGCAAATTCCGTAGCTTGCTTGATTGACATTCACGGCACCCGAAGGTCTTGTGAGATGACGCTGGCTGCTGCCAGTTCATTATTATGAAAAAATGACAGAGAGAAAGGCGAGAAACACTTTTTATTTCAACAGACTTTCGCGCCGTCCCTTCCGTCAAAACTCTAAAGGCCGACTGCACATTTCCTATCTTCACAATAAAAGCCCTGCTTCATGCTGCCTGTGCTAACAAAATAAGAGTCTCGGAAAGCTGGTGTGCACAAGTGATGTGCACGCCAGCTTTCTGAGGGATCGCTTGTGCACGCCTGTTTTCCGAGACTCTATATTTAGTTAGCGCAGGCAGCATGAAGCAGGGCTTTTATTGTGAAGATAGGAAATGTGCAGTCGGCCTTCAGAGTTTTGACGGAAAGTACGGCGCGAGAGTCTGTTGAAATAAAAAGTGTTTCTCGCCTTCCTCTCGGTCATATTTTCCTAATAATGATCTTGCAGCAGCCAGCGTCATCTCACAAGACCCCCCGGTACCGTGAATGTCATTTAAGTGACGTCTTGGTGAAGATTGATGATCACTAATTTTTAGGTCTATTTTTTTTTAAAGCCTGGCTGGAGATCGACTGACACACCCCCCGCGGTCGACTGGTAGCTCGCGATCGACGTAATGGGCACCCCTACTCTGCTGGCATGTCAGCAGACTGGGGTAGATACTGCTGAAATTCTATGTATTGAATGAATACAGAATCGTTTTTAATAGGAAAAACATCGTTTTTGAATCGAGAATAGAATCAAATCGAAAAAATCGATATATATTATCGAATCGGGACCCCAAGAATCGATATTGAATCGAATCGTGGGACACCCAAAGATTCACAGCCCTAGTAACTAGTATATCATGCAAAAGCGCAGATTCCAACCAGTGAAATACTTTGTATACCATATTTTTCAGAGTATAAGTCGCACCGGAGTATAAGCCGCACCTGCCGAAAATGCATAAAAAAGAAGGAAAAAAACATATATACGTCGCACTGGAGTATAAGTCGCATTTTGGGGGAAATTTATTAGAAAATGTCTACCTTGGATCGGAAGTCTGCTGGCAGTTTTTGGCACATTATTTTCCTTGCTCTGATAGAGAGACGATTGCGTTGCATGAAACGGTAACACCAAGAAGATCCTCCCGCAAAGTCATTTATATTCATCTCCTTAGCAACTACCTGGGCGTGGAGACGCAACCGTACGGTTGACAAGCCTCTCCTGGCAGCACGTTGTTCAAGCACCCATTTCTGAATTCGTTCCTCGAGCTGTGGCCACCAAGCTTTTTGCCCGCGATTAGCTTTTTTTGTTTTCTTCATGTCAGTAATAGTACTCTCTGCTTTTCGCCAGTCCCTTACAAGTTTCTCGTTTACTCCAAACTTTCTTTCTGCTGCTCGATTGCTGTTTCTTGCTGCGTATTTCACTACTTAAATCGTTTGAGGTGCTTACTATGAGGGCTGTCACACAGCTGCCTCTACAACTGGCTGTTATCTACCGCCCCCCAGGGCCCTATTCGGACTTTATCAATGAATTCTCAGAGTTTGTTGCTGATCTAGTGACGCACGCCGATAATATAATCATAATGGGGGACTTTAATATCCATATGAATACCCCATGGGACCCACCGTGCGTAGTGCTCCAGACTATAATTGATAGCTGTGGTCTTACACAAATAATAAATGAACCCACGCATCGCAACGGTAATACGATAGACCTAGTGCTTGTCAGGGGTATCACCGTTTCCAAAGTTACGATACTCCGTATACTAAAGTATTGTCCGAACATTACCTTATAAAATTCGAGGTTTAGACGCATGTTCGTCAAACTAATTATAATAATAATAACTGCTATACCAGCCGCAACATTAATACGGCCACAACGACAACTCTTGCTGACCTACTGCCCTCGGTAATGGCACCATTCCCAAAGTATGTGGGCTCTATTGATAACCTCACTAACAACTTTAACAACGCCCTGCGCGAAACCATTGATAACATAGCACCGCTAAAGTTAAAACAGGCTCCAAAAAAGCGTACCCCGTGGTTTACAGAAGAAACTAGAGCTCAGAAATTATTATGTAGAAAGTTTGAACGCAAATGGCGCACGACTAAACTTGAGGTGCACCATCAAGCATGGAGTGATAGTTTAATGACTTATAAACGCATGCTTACCTTAGCTAAAGCTAAATATTACTCAAATCTCATCCACCGTAATAAAAACGATCCTAAATTTCTGTTTAGTACGGTAGCATCGCTAATCCAACAAGGGACCCCTTCCAGTAGCTCCACCTACTCAGCTGATGACTTTATGCAATTCTTTAATAAGAAAATTGAAGTCATTAGAAAGGAGATTAAAGACAATGCGTCCCAGCTACAACTGGGTTCTATTAACACAGATACGATTGTATATACGGCGGATACTACCCTCCAAAATAGTTTCTCTCATTTTGAGGAAATAACATTAGAGGAATTGTTACAACGTGTAAATGGAATAAAACAAACAACGTGTTTACTTGACCCTCTTCCTGGGAAACTTATCAAGAGCTCTTTGTATTATTAGGTCCATCAGTGCTAAATATTATAAACTTATCACTTTCCTCAGGCACTGTTCCCTAGCATTCAAAAAAGCGGTTATTCATCCTCTTCTTAAAAGACCTAACCTCGATCCTGACCTCATGGTTAACTACCGACCGGTGTCTCACCTTCCCTTTATTTCAAAAATCCTCGAAAAAATTGTTGCGGGGCAGTTAAATGAACACTTAGCGTCTAACAATCTATGTGAAACCTTTCAATCCGGTTTCAGGGCAAATCACTCCACGGAGACAGCCCTCGCAAAAATGACTAATGATCTATTGCTAACGATGGATTCTGATGCGTCATCTATGTTGCTGCTCCTCGATCTTAGCGCTGCTTTCGATACCGTCGATCATAATATTTTATTAGAACGTATCAAAACACGAATTGGTATGTCAGACTTAGCCCTGTCTTGGTTTAACTCTTATCTTACTGATAGGATGCAGTGCGTCTCCCATAACAATGTGACCTCGGACTACGTTAAGGTAACGTGTGGAGTTCCCCAGGGTTCGGTCCTTGGCCCTGCACTCTTCAGCATCTACATGCTGCCGCTAGGGGACATCATACGCAAATACGGTGTTAGCTTTCACGGTTATGCTGATGACACCCAACTCTACATGCCCTTAAAGCTGACCAACACGCCGGATTGTAGTCAGCTGGAGGCGTGTCTTAATGAAATTAAACAATGGATGTCCGCTAACTTTTTGCAACTCAACGCCAAAAAAAACGGAAATGCTGATTATCGGTCCTGCTAGACACTGACCTCTATTTAATAATACAACTCTAACATTTGACAACCAAACAATTAAACAAGGCGACACGGTAAAGAATCTGGGTATTACCTTCGACCCTTTGAGTCACACATTAAAAGCGTTATTAAAACGGCCTTCTTTCATCTCCGTAATATCGCTAAAATTCGCTCCATTCTGTCCATTAAAGACGCTGAGATCATTATCCATGCGTTTGTTACGTCTCGCCTCGATTACTGTAACGTATTATTTTCGGGTCTCCCCATGTCTAGCATTAAAAGATTACAGTTGGTACAAAATGCGGCTGCTAGACTTTTGACAGGAACAAGAAAGTTTGATCACATTACTCCTGTACTGGCTCACCTGCACTGGCTTCCTGTGCACTTAAGATGTGACTTTAAGGTTTTACTACTTATGTATAAAATACTACACGGTCTAGCTCTATCCTATCTTGCCGATTGTATTGTACCATATGTCCCGGCAAGAAATCTGCGTTCAAAAGTCTCCGGCTTATTAGTGATTCCCAAAGCCCAAAAAAAGTCTGTGGGCTATAGAGCGTTTTCCGTTCGGGCTCCAGTACTCTGGAATGCCCTCCCGGTAACAGTTCGAGATGCCACCTCAGTAGAAGCATTTAAGTCTCACCTTAAAACTCATTTGTATACTCTAGCCTTTAAATAGACTCCCTTTTTAGACCGGTTGATCTGCCGTTTCTTTTCTTTTTCTCCTATGTCCCACTCTCCCTTGTGGAGGGGGTCCGGTCCGATCCGGTGGCCATGTACTGCTTGCCTGTGTATCGGCTGGGGACATCTCTGCGCTGCTGATCCGCCTCCGCTTGGGATGTTTTCCTGCTGGCTCCGCTGTGAACGGGACTCTCGCTGCTGTGTTGGATCTGCTTTAGACTGGACTCTCACGACTGTGTTGGATCCATTATGGATTTAACGTTCACAGTATCATGTTAGACCAGCTCGACATCCATTGCTTTCTTCCTCTCCAAGGTTCTCATAGTCATCATTGTCACCGACGTCCCACTGGGTGTGAGTTTTCCTTGCCCTTATGTGGGCCTACCGAGGATGCCGTAGTGGTTTGTGTTGTGGTTTGTGCAGCCCTTTGAGACACTAGTGATTCAGGGCTATATAAGTAAACATTGATTGATTGATTGATACTTCCAGCTTGTAACCTGCAGTATATGCTTTCCTTTTCGGTGCCATTTTTGTTCAGCCCTTTGTTTTTATAAGTTACCGCCAATGTACCGTAGCAGGTAGCGTCTTCTTTCCCACAATGCACTTCTGCCACGACCCGCCTCTGCCGAATTTTCATTGGTTGACGTGTGTGACGATTGCTGTAGCATCTTCTTTTCCTACAATGCATTTCTGCCATGACCCGCCTCCGCCGAATTTTCATTGGTTGACGTGTGTGTGTGACGATTGCTGACATCCGGCTAGTCTCATACGTGAATGAGATAAATAATATTTGATATTTTACAGTTATATGTCAATAATTTCACCCCCGGCCAAACTATGAAAAAAACTGTGACTTATATTCCGAAAAATACGGTAGTTCAAGACTTACGGTAATTTGAAAACATCACTGCACAACCATAACGACAGCTACAGTTTCCATCTTAAAGATCTAAAAAAAATGTTTGGGAATGTCCGGCGGGCCAGATTGAAAAGATTAACGGGCCTTATGTGGCCCCCGGGCCTTAATTTGCCCAGGTCTGCCTTAAATAGTAGTCACAGAGCACACCATAAAAAGTATTTTTTTTTCCCGAAAGATCCATCTTTTTGTGGAGGTTTGTGGTTAAAGGGGTTCTAATTTATGCACACACTCAAAGCCACTTCTTCTCATATAAAGCACATTTCCACAAATCATAAAAGTTAAAAGTAAGGCACTTTTTACGGCAATCAGTACAAGACAAATACTAACTATACAACGTTAGCTCAACAAAAAATGAAGCACATCTTAGCAGCTTCACAGGCAGTCATGTTCTCCCGTCAAGCGAGCCATTTCCCTCAGTGTGCGTCACAAACAACGGTCCCCATGCAACCACCGGAGGGAACAATTATGCATACATATTTTTAGCCAAATAAAAAACAAGCAGGCTTTGAGAACGTTCACACATAGAAAATAAATAGTAGTCGTGAAAAGCAATTTTTCACTCATTACACTAATGAGTAAGACCAGATGTTTTGGTCGTATCTTACAGGGTTCACTGGGACTTTTGCTAATGGCGGCGATGCTTGTAACTCAAAATGTTGTTTGTAACTTAAAGAACAACAATTAGCTGCAAGACAGCTCTTATTTCAAAACACTTAAGTTAAAGGGAACTGTATTTTTCAGTTTTATTTTTTGCAATTTTCCCTATCGTTTACAATCAATATGTGAGACAAGAAAGCAGATGTATCTTTTTAGCATTTTAACTCGTGTGTAATGCAAACAAAAGTCACCCTACAATGGAGTCAATGGAAGGTCCAATATTACGCCCGTAAAACCACCAACAACACTCAATTTTGTGACTTGAATATTGATCAACTATTAGTGATATTGTTTTTGTAAAGCAGACAAACTATTTATAGCGGCGCCGTGATCACAGAGAGCTACCCAGCTTGTGTGGCTATGTTGACATCGTCGCCTGGTAAGCTGCTTTCACGTCTCAGAGATCGTGAAAGTTTATTCTAGATAAAAAATAATGCCTCCCACCTTGATTGCGGAAGGATGAGGACATAATCAGACAAGTTGGTACATTTCGACATCCAAAATGTTGAAAGAGCTATATGAGACTAAAAATACAAAAAAGTAATCAGTCTGGAGCCGCAAAAATGTTTAAGACTCGTATAAGTGTTATAATAATGGCAACACATGATGTAAGTGGCTAATTAGCTATATTAGCCTACTATCAAAATGACTATGTGTCGCAAATCTTCATTGACAGAAATGTTGAAATGTAATACTTATTCTACACATTTTTAAAACATTGGTAAAACTTCTCAGAGAGTAAGATAACTTCTGGAAATGACTGTCTTGGAATGGCCAAAGGTATAGATGTGTGTGTCCAAGTTAAAGGAAAAGGCAGGCTGCCTTCTTCTTATGGATTTATTACAATGTTTGCTGTGGTCTGGAACAACATGGTACACTAACAACTATGAGAAATGCAGCCAATATTGCATAAATATAATGTGTCATGAAACATGGAAAAATAAACTAGATACACAGCGATCATAAGTGAAGGAAATTAAATTAACTTGAATTTACCTACAAAAAAGGCATATTGATGCAATATGTGCATGAGAAGCGTAAACAAAAACATACTAAACTGTTGGCTTTCTTACTACTAGGAAGGTTTGTGTCATTTGTGTCCTCCTATAGAAAGCATATTACAACAAAAATAATATTTTTTCTCTATTTCCATACATTTTTTAAAAAGCTCCATGGAGCCACCAGGGCGCCACTGGTCAGCAACCCACGGCTCTAAAGCCGTGGGTTGCTGATCCCCGTTCTAGTTAGACCCAGAAATGGTGAAAAAGACACAAAAAGACACTTAGTTCCACCCTCCTTTTTTGTGAGGATTATGAGTCATTTTTCATCTAAATGGGTATTTAACAACATTTTATAAGTCTGCAGAAGTTGTACAGTAAGTGATGTTGTATTACGTTTGTTGGCTCTCATGAAGTCTGCAGTGAGTAATAATAACTGATGTGGGGAAAAAAAACCCCATTGTGATGAGTTTTTTAAATTAATGCGCCGCGTATGCCTAATTGAACAAAATTTATAAATATTAAACGTTATAAATTTGCCTGTTACTACATTCCATATACATTCCATCATGTACAAAACCCCACGTTGTGTAAATGGTAAATAAAAACAGAATACAATGATTTGTAAACCCTTATCAACCTATATTTAGTTGAATAGACTGCAAAGACAAGATATTTAACATTTGAACTGCAAAACTTTGTTATTTTTTGTATTTGCTTATATGGAATTTAATGCCTGCAACATGTTTAAAAAAAGCTGGCACAAGTGGCAACAAAGGCTGAGAAAGTTGAAGAATGCTCATCAAACACTTTTTTGGAACATCCCACGGGTGAACAGGCTAATAGGGAACAGGTGGGTGCCATGATTGGATATAAAAGCAGCTTCCATGAAATGTTCAGTCATTCACAAACAAGGATGGGGCGAGGGCCACCACTTTGCAAACAAATGCGTGAGCAAATTGTCCAACAGTTTGAAAAGGACATTTCTCAACGAGCTATTGCAAGGAATTTAGAGATTCCACCATCTACGGTCCGTAATATCATCAAAAGGTTCAGAGAATCTGGAGAAATCACTGCATGTAAGTGATGATATTACAGACCTTCGATCCCTCAGGCGGTACTGCATCAAAAAGCGACATCAGTGTGTTAAGGATATCACCACATGGATTTGCAAATCACACCACAACGTGCCAACTTCACTGGTTTTGGATTTTGTATATAGAATCTTAATGGAGGTGTTAGGATGTTTTTAAGCGCTTTATAGACTGAATAGAGCGACAATTTACTCTGGTATGACCATTTAAAGAATGTTCAAATTTGAATTTAAAGTGCATGTACTGTTAGTAAATGTGGTATGTTGGCAAGAACAGATTATTTATCTTTCCGAATGTCACAGAGGGGATTGTGTTCAACCATCGCGGTCCCGCTGTATTCCATGGTTTAAAGAGGGGGGAAAATAGTGCTGAGGCAGCGTTTTGGTTTCCCGGGAAGGCGTACCACCAGTGTGCAGGCGGCGCGGCGGTAGTCCTTTTGCGTTGAGTCACTGTTTTCACAGCCTACATTTTTTGCTAACTTTGAGCATATCCGCGCTCAAGTAGCTATCGTGTCATCTTGCGCCGCCCCGAACGTCCTCCTAATTAGAACCATACCTGACTTTAGCACACACTAACGATCAGGGCAAAGATGAGGTATGTGGCAGACCCCCCTTCCTTTGTTCCTACTTGGATTGCAGGCTTCACAAGGCCCGCCCCCACCCACCAAAGGCCTTCTGGTCTCGGCACCAGCAAGGGGAAACCGCTGCAAAGCCTGCAACCAATCAAATGTATGCAAAGTGACTTTCCTGCTTAATGTTTCAGCCTGAGCTCGGCAGCCTGCAAAGAAAGCCTAAACAAACACGTGTACTTTCCTTTTTGTCCCACTGTGCTCCAAGCTGAGGACTGCTGAGTTTGATGCTTCTCCCTTCCAGGCTGCAGCTGCCCTCTCATTTTATGCCCCAAAAAAGTGGCGTTAATTGCGCCTACCAAAGTTGCTTGGGCTCTTGTGCTGATTAAGACGGCAATGATTACATGCAAACTGGCATACATAGAAAAAATAACAGTACAGCGTTTCAAGTAGAGGAGTGATTAGTTCTTTGAGTTTTGGGTCTACTCTTTAGCACCCCCTGCTGTGCAAACCTGTGTAAGCAGATTACGAAACTTGATGCTGGTGGAAAATACATTACCACAATGTAATGTGTGTTATGCATTGTACATTATTGCAGTAGTATTATAATTTTCATCCTTGTGTAGTGTTCATATTGTTGTTACTCAGCCAGCGTTTGTGGTTCTGAGGCACCCGTTGCATTTTGTGGCTTTTAATGCCTCACAATCAAACATTTTTATGTTAAAATACTGAACAGATGTTTATTGGGATAAGGTAAGCATCTGTTCACAATCAAACATTTTTATGTTAAAATACTGAACAGATGTTTATTGGGATAAGTTAAACATCTGTTCAGTATTTTAACATAAAAGTATTTGATTGTGAGCCACAAACGCTGGCTGAGTAACAATAATAGGAATGTTGCACGGACAATTTCTCTGCCAGTTTCTGCATCCCACAGGGATTGTTCTATTGTGTTTCTGCACTTGCAGTTCCCACACAAGGTTGCAACATTGTTTTGTCAACACTGTCTGCTCTCATTTTGTCGCACATTTGACCCTCTGATATTCTGTGTACCTACACTCTGTCCTCCTCCTGTCTAGGCCTGCTGTGTGTGTGTGTGTGTGTGTGTGTGTGTGTGTGTTTGTGTGGTGGGGGTAGGGGCTGCACAGAACCTCAATTTCCACACTTCTATTAGCCCCGGGTCTAGTGGACCCAGACATCTTATATGTAATACAAAAGTGTATATATAAAGGTGTATGGTGTGTGGTCATTAAATATATATTCTGATATATGTTCTTCACAGAAAATGAGCCAAAGTCAGTGAGTCTCAGTTTGAAAAATTAAGTGAATCATTTTTCTTTGAATAAAAAACGAAAACGGGTCCCACAGACCTGAACACCACACAAGGGTGCAATAATCATTCCTGTTTTTTATGTTATAAATCAGTGGTTCTCAAACTTTTCCCCCAAGTACCGACTCAAACTTGGCTCTTTAAGTACCACCATTAAAATACCGTAGCATAGTAGGCCTAAGTATTCATTAAAAACAAAGCAGAGGGTGCCATTTTGGGGTCCGTATACACACATTATTACATTACCCATATGTTGAAGCGCAGTACATCTGACTACGGTAGCTGTGATGCGCCAACAGTCAATCAAGCGGTTTGGCTTTGTAGCTTCCCAACGTCGTTCTAAAACATTTTGACAGATTTTCAAACACCGTCTTTCTGCAGTCCACGCGTATTTCTTATGTGTGACCGCCATCCGCTGGTCACACTTATCATTACGTATGACGGAGTAAGTCGAATGATGCAGACACATTCGTTACTGGCTTCTGGCTTGCATACTTTGTGTAAGTATGCAAGTAATGTTCAAATATAAATATTTAATACATGTTTATATTTACAATATAAACATTGTCAATGTTTTGTCAATATTTTTATGTCAATATAAACAAAACAAATTAAACAATTAAGGACACCTATTAACTAGCTTTTGGGCTACTATGTGCTAAGGTGTTGTGTAGCTGCTGGCTCCTAGTAGCCTATAGCCTACCATGTTTACCTTTTTTTAAATGACTTTACAAAAATAGAAGAAAATTAAAACCGTGCGTGCTTATTGGAGGACATTTACAAATGAACTGGATAGACTCTAGCCGCGCGTGTCCCCAAGAGGGACAAGCGGTAGAAAATGGCTAGATGGGACAGCTTTCCAGCTTTGTACAAGTAAACAAGCTGCACGACTGCTTGTATCAGAACTTATATCGAAGATTTTTTATGCAAGCCGATACTCATTTTATTTAATTTTTTATTTTGCTAACGTCGGATGGGAACAACTCTACCAACAACCAACAGTAACATACTTGGCCAATAAATCTGATCGTGGTTCTGTTGGCGCTCAGCTATTTGTATGGACTCTCTTACTTTGTATGCACTCCGGCGACAAATGTCATTCTGTCATGGCAGTGCATCGACTACACACACTAACGCCGCGCTTATGTCTTTGCTCCTGCAGGGTATTGTGGGAAATCTCTCCAGCGGCAAGTCTGCTTTAGTCCACCGCTACTTGACAGGCACGTACGTGCAGGAGGAGTCTCCCGAAGGTAAGACAACCACATCAGATGCACACCGCAAGCTGTTTCAGGTGTTATTTACACCTACTGGACACTTTATTAGGCACACTTCAACAAGGGCTGTGTCATACATTCTTTACTGCTCACGTTTGACTTTTTTGTAGTTGTTGCTTGGCAAACTACCACAACAACAAACCCGCTGTTAAACAAATGACAATGGCAATTAAAAATGATCACCCAAATTGCAGCCGGGGGCCATTTTTTTCCCGCTGCTTGTTTTTTGTGGGTCCAGATCATATTTGGCAACTTCAATTAACTGATCAGTAATGTTATATATATATATATACAGTGGGGCAAAAAAGTATTTAGTCAGCTACCGATTGTGCAAGTTCTCCCACTTAAAATGACGACAGAGGTCTGTAACTTTCATCATAGGTACACTTCAACTGTAAGAGACAGAATGTGAAAAAAAATCCAGGAATTCATATTGTAGGAATTTTAAACAATTTATTTGTAAATTATGGTGGAAAATAAGTATTTGGTCAACCATTCAAAGCTCTCACTGATGGAAGGAGGTTTTGGCTCAAAATCTCACGATACATGGCCCCATTCATTCTTTCCTCAACACGGATCAATCGTCCTGTCCCCTTAGCAGAAAAACAGCCCCAAAGCATGATGTTTCCACCCCCTTGCTTCACAGTAGGTATGGTGTTCGTGGGATGCAATTCAGTATTCTTCTTCCTCCAAACACGACGAGTTGAGTTTATACCAAAAAGTTCTATTTTGGTTTCATCTGACCACATGACATTCTCCCGATCCTCTGCTGTAGCATCCATGTATCCATTTTGGTATAAACTCAACTCGTCGTGTTTGGAGGAAGAAGAATACTGAGTTGCATCCCAAGAACACCAAACCTACTGTGAAGCATGGGGGTGGAAACATCATGCTTTGGGGCTGTTTCTCTGCTAAGGGGACAGGACGATTGATCCGTGTTAAGGAAAGAATGAACGGGGCCATGTATCGTGAGATTGTGAGCCAAAACCACCTTCCATCAGTGAAAGGTGTGAATGTTTGACCAAATACTTATTTTCCACCATAATTTACAAATACATTCTTTAAAATTCCTACAATGTGAATTCCTGGATCTTTTTTTCACATTCTGTCTCTCACAGTTGAAGTGTACCTATGATGAAAATTACAGACCTCTGTCATCATTTTAAGTGGGAGAACTTGCACAATCGGTGGCTGACTAAGTACTTTTTTGCCCCACTGTATATAGGTACATACAAGGGTTGTACTAGTAAAGTACCACGATACTATTGAATCATAAACGGTACTATACCACCTCTGAACAGTACCGTTTCCCTTCTTTTAAATTTGTATTTTTTTAACAAGCATAACGGTGTGCTGTTGTCACGTCATGTCATTGCTGTTTTTTACGAGAAGAGGAGCAGGTTCGGCAGCGCACTTTCACAGAGTACTTACAAGCAGACACGGTGTGATGACAGAAAAGGGCGAATGAACGCATTTTGGCTTAAAAACGAACAATAAAGGTGAAGCTATAACACTGAAATAATTTCTACAACTCTTTTTTTTTTGTGATGGAGTGATTGGACCACATACTTGACCATATCTGACCACAAAACTTTTCCTCCAGAAGGTCTTATCCTTGTCCAGCAATATGTTTGGAAGCGAAAAGGTGAGGTCTTTAAACCCAGGAACACCTTACCTACCATCAAGCATTGTGGTGGTAGTATTATGCTTTGGGCCTGTTTTGCTGCCAATGGAACTATTGCTTTACAGAGAGTAAATGGGACAATGAAAAAGGAGGATTACCTCCAAATTCTTCAGGACAATTTAAAATCATCAGCACGGAGGTTGGGTCTTGGGTGCAGTTTGGTTGTTCCAACAGGACAATGACCCCAAACACACGTCAGAAGTGGTAAAGGAATAGCTAAATCAGACTAGAATTAAGGTTTTAGAATGGCCTTCCCCAAGTCTTGACTTAAACGTGTGAACAATGCTGAAGAAACAAGTCCATGTCAGAAAACCAACAAATTTAGCTGAACTGCATTAATTTTGTCAAGAGGAATGGTCAAAAATTCAACCAGAAGCTTGTGGATGGCTACCAAAAGCGCCTTATTGCTGTGAAACTTGCCAAGAGACTTGTAACCAAATAATAACATTGCTGTATGTATACTTTTCCCCCAGCAGATGTGGTCACTTTTTCAGTACACCCATAATAAATTCATAAAAGAAACAAACTTCATGAATGCTTTTTCTGACCAACAAGTATGTGCTCCAATCACTCTATCACAAAAAAAATAGAGTTGTAGAAATTATTGGAAAATCAAGACAGCCATTACATTATGTTCTTTACAAGTGAATGTAAACTTTTGACCATGACTGAATATAATACACATTTTTGTACAACTACATGTTTGTAATAGAAATGTACACACATGTTGGTGATAGGTCAATTTAAGCAACAAAAACACATGAGGAGCATTTTGGGAGCAGGTTGTTTTTAAAGACCGAATCAAAATAAACGGCAAAAATTCCGATATTCTGTTTCTAATGCTGTGACCAGGGAGTGTACTGTATTTTCTTCATAATTTTGTTTACCTCTTTTTTTAACATGTTGTATATCGATAATAATGCACTTGTGAAACACTGATAATCTATAAGATTGGTATAATGTAATATTGATATTTTTCTCCAGCTGATCACTGCTACCCAAACTATACTTTAAATTAACGTTGTTAACTTTAGTTCTCCTGATGCTGAATGAGACCTTTTTTTGCCTGACTTTCACTTGCTGCAGCCAGCCATATCAGTGAAAACATAAAGAGCCCTCCGGTCCCTCATAGATGCAGCAGATTCCAGAATTAATTATTTGAAATGGTTGCAATTTCGCTGAGAAGGAAGTTATCTTTTTTTGTGAGAAACATCCTGATGTGATTATAGTCCTTATCGATGCCCTGAAACTCTGAAGCATTTTTCACCAAGTACCATCTCAGAAAAAATGTGGCTCTCTAAATACCAGCATAATAACCAAGATTAAAATACAGTAGCGTAGTAGGCCTAAATAGTCATTAAAAACAAGGCAGCGGTTTTATTTACCAAGTATACCGTATTTTTTAGACAATAGTGCGCACCGGATTATAATGAGCCAATGAGCGTGTCTATTTTCATACAAAAGGCACATTTTTTTTCTACATTTAAAATAATCCTTATGGTCTACATAACACGTAATGGTGGTTCTTTGGTCAAAATGTTGCATGGATTATGTTTTTACAGATCATCTTCAAGGCGTTTTCTGATCGTCTCTCCAGGATGCGTTGTTTTGTGGGCAGTCTTATTTACGTGCCTCCACTTCAACAGGGTCTTCTCACCGTCATCTTTATTGTGGCACTTCAATAGCAAGTCTACGGACAGACATAAGTTAAAACTGTACGTTTCTTTATATTAGAAATGGCAACAGCAGAGGATGAATGCCCCATAACAAGAAGATAGAGAAAAAGAAGGGGCTTATTGACTATGGTGCGTACTACAATGGTGGACATGCGGAAATTTTCAGTACTTATGCAGATCCCAAATACACATCAGCCAGTTGGTTTCCACACTATGGCAAAATAAAACGCAAGATATGTCACCTAATGGGTTCCATTTTTGGGGTCCTTATGTACACGTCATAACAATTGCTGAAACACAGCTGACTATGGTACCCATAATGCTCCGACAAACCAACAAGCGGTAGCTTAAGAACGACGTATTAAACATTTTGACAGATTTTTGAGCATTACGTGTAATCTTCTATATTCTTAATCAAACGTCAAAGTTTTGGACTTGCTTTGCTTGCATCATTCATTGAACAGGCCTCATTCTGCAGTCCACACATATCTCTCATGTGTGACTGCCATCTACTGGTCACACTTATCATTGCACAAGGTAGAAAATACAATTGCTTTGAGGTCAGTAAGCACAATCAGTATTAATCGGTACATTGTGCGCACCGGGTTATAAGATGGACTCTCGACTTTTGAGGAAAGTGCGCTTTATAGTCCGAAAAATGTGGTAATTATTTTTTTTGCCCTTTGTGACCTTACACACAGTCTGAGCAGTAACACTGTGTTTAAATTAGGGGGTTGTCACGATACCAATATTTTGATACCGTTACTGGTACCAAAATGTATTTCGATACTTTTTGATACTTTTGAATACTTTTCTGGATAAAGAAGACTACAAAAAATGCCGTTATAGGCTTATTTTTAATCAAAATAAATCTTATAGTACATTAAACATATGTTTCTTATTGCAACGTTGTCCTTAAATAAAATAGTGAACATACAAGACAACTTGTCTTTTAGTATTAACTAAGCAAACAAAGGCTCTTCATTTAGCTGCTGGCATATGTAAGTAACATATTGTGTCATTTCTCATTCTATTAATATGTCAAAATTATTAAGGACAAGCTGTAAAAATTGATTATTAATGTACTTGTTAATTTACTGTTAACATCTGCTTACTTTCTCTTTTATTATGTTCTCCCTACACTTCTTTTAAAATGTAATAATCCTGCATTCTTCTGTTGTTTGGATGCCTTGCATTAGTTTTGGATGATACCACAAATTTGGGTATCAATCCGATACCAAGTCGTTACAGGGTCATACATTGGTTATAATTTAAGTCCTCATGTGTCCAGGGACGCATTTCTTGAGTTTACAAACATAGTATGAATTTTAAAAAAAGGAAAAAAGATTTTGTGATACTAAAAAATTTCGATGTACTCATAGTAGTATCGACTAGATACGCTCTTGTACCGGTTTTCACTGGTACTTTTTAGAGGCGGTATAGTACCGAATATGATTAGTATCACGGTACTATACTATACCATACAACCCTAGTTTGAATACAGGAAAATAAAACACTGTACTTTAATCAAGTGATTCTTTGGCGCTACCACTAGATGTAGCCTGTGTACCACTGGTGGTGCACGTACCACAGTTTGAGAATCCCTACCCTCAATGGTGCATGGGCAAACAAATTCAACAATATCTCTCATGATGAAGAACAATACTATGGTACTAGCATTTATACTGGGGGAGGAAAAGAACTCCACCATGGTGGTGTTTTTTTTCCTTTTTGCTAAGATATACAGTGTATGAGAAAAGCAAAGAAAACAAACACAGCACCGGGGTGTGTTGCTATGGCAACAGTGAACCGAGTGAGCGCCATCGGATTGTGGCTCGCTGTCAAGGTCTGAGCATCCGTGTAAGCACGGCCCACCTCAGCTGGCCCGCGAGGTCGCCACCCCTTTTTTTATTTGATGGTAACGCAACAGAACCTATAAGACACCAGCGCCCCTGCATTATTACGCAACACACCGGTCCAGAACAGTCTCGGTTTAGGCTTCCATTCAATTCCTACCATGCCATCCTGCGTCTTTCTTTCTTTCTGAAATCCAAGGGACACTCTCTACCGCGGCCCTTTTGTCTGACTCGTCAAAAGCGGCGTGAAAGCAGGCGTCCACTGCTCGGGTGCGAGGATCTGTCGCCGTTACACAACAATCGCTCAGACTGACAGATTCTGGCGCTTGCCAGGCAGCACTAAAGTGGACTCAGCAGGACCACGGCTCAAGTGGACGGCTTTTACTCGCTGAGAGAATGGAGGCGGTTACGGCGGACGCTTAATTATGCAATCTGACAGCGTGCAACTATTTCTTCCCATAGTTAATTAGAAATGATTTGTTCTTGGGACCAACTGGTGCCACCATAGCCTGTTATCATTTCAGACAATTATTTAAGTCACATTATTAAAGGCCTACTGAAATGAGATTTTCTTATTCAAATGGGGAGAGCAGGTCAATTCTATGTGTCATACTTGATCATTTCGCGATATTTCCATATTTTTGCTGAAAGGATTTAGTGGAGAACATCCACGATAAAGTTCGCAACTTTTGGCCGCTAATAAAAAAGCCTTGCCTGTACCGGAAGTCGCAGACGATGACGTCACATGGGTGAGGGCTCCTCACGTCCTCACATTGCTTATAATGGAAGCCTCCAGCAGCAAAAGCTATTCGGACCGAGAAACAATTTCCCTATTAATTTGAGCGAGGATGAAAGTGTGTTGCAATGTTAATATTTCATCATTGATATATAAACTATCAGACTGCGTGGTCGGTAGTAGTGGGTTTCAGTAGGCCTTTAACAGCCATAGTATTGTAAAACTCTATTAACCGCTGTAAATTCAAATAATGTAAACCGTTTTGCAGAGTAGGGCTGTCAGCTGGTGGCATTTTTGTTATAATTTGTGTATTTTTTGGACCATAGGGCGCACCAGATTATAAGGCGCATTAAAGGAGTCATATTAGAATTTTTTTCTAAATGTAAAACACTTCCTTGTGGTCTACATAACATGTAATGGTGGTTCTTTGGTCAAAATGTTGCATAGCGTTGTGAGCGTCTCTTCAACGACAGCGTCTTCTTCCCGTCATCTTTGTTGTAGCGGTGTAGCGTGCAAGGACGGGAGTGGAAGAAGTGTCAAAAGATGGAGCTAACTGTTTTAATGACATTCACACTTTACTTAAATCAATAACTGAGCAACATCTTCTCATCTGTGGCTCACTAGTGCAACAACAACGCCGGAAATGTGTCCCGTGAAAAAACGTCTGATTGGAACTCTCTAGTAACTAAACTTCCGTGGGTGAATTATGTAAACACACTACAGTTTTTTAGCGCTTTAATAGCTATTTTACTGACAGACAGAAGTAAGAACTTTACGCTACTTTGTATTAGAAATGGCAACAGCGGAAGATGAATGCAACATAAGAAGGTAGAGACAAAGAAGAAGCTTATCGACTACGGTGTCACCACTGACTACAATGGCGGACTTGCAAACATTTTCAGGACTTATGCAGATCCCAAATACACATCAGCAGGTACCAGAAGGAAAGAAAAGTTGGTTTTGCACAATATTGCGATACAAAACGCCGAGTTATTTGTCTACTAATAGATGCCATTTTGCGGTCCTTATACACACACCTTAATAATAATTGGATGTTTTACACTCCGACCATCCATCAAGTGGTGCGGCTTCATAGCTTACCGAAGTCGTACTAAAAACATTTTGACAGATTTTTAAGTGCCGTGTGTAATATTCTATATTCTCAATGGAACATTTACAGTTTTGGTGTTGTTTACTGGCCTTCATCTTGCACTGTACACGTATCTCTTATGTATGACTGCCATCTACCACTACGTCTATTAGGTGTACCGTATCTCTTATGTATGACTGACATCTACTGCTAAGACGCACTGTTGATTTTTGAGAAATTGAAAAAGATTTTAAGTGTGCCCTATAATCCGAAAAAATACGTTAGTTGTATTGCTCATACTGTTGCACTGATCAACCGCACATTTGCCAATGTTGCACTAAGCGCCATGTCTGGTTCTATGATTGCCATCACAGTTTTTCTCAATGCAATCACTTGTACCGTTTTGTGATGACATTTTAAAAATGCAAACTATCCATAATAGAACACTTAATAGAACAATGCAATGCACCACATACATCTCCTAAACAGCATTTCTGCATGGCATACATGCGCAAAAAGAAGTAAACCCCTGTAAAATACAGCTAAATAAAAGTAAATTAAGTACAACTGCTATTGTACTGATCGGCTGGATACTTGCCTATTTCGCATTAAGGCTGTTTCTGGTTCTTTGGTTATCGTCACACTTTTTTCCAATACAATCCATGGTGCAGTTTTGCGGAAACATCATAAAAAGACAAAAAAGGCTGAATAAAATGCAAAATAGTTTAAAAAAAATCATGTAGTCTGCAACAGCGACTGATGTAATTCAGTGTCTTGTGTGTAGCATTTTTGTTCTTTATGCAAGTGTAAAATGAGCATCCAAAATTCGATTCTATGGTAATAAATACAAAACAATTGTAATGAATAATTGATGTAGTGCAAACACACCATCATTCTTGCGTCTCATAAAAGTGTAAAAAGATGTACAAGTAATGTAAATAACTACTGAAAAATACAGCAAAAAAAAACTAGACAGGAATGTGTTGTGCAGAGTGATACTATTACCTAGTGGCATTTGAATTAATGCCACTAGGTATTGCACTGATCAGCCATTCACTTGCCTATGTTGCAAATAGGTCTGGCCCTAACACATTTTGCTTGACGATATATTGACCAACAAATTATTTTTGATAAACGATATTATTGCCATTATTTTTTATGAGACCATATCAACCAGTGATGTAATGATAATTCATAATAATGGAGCAGGTATATACTTGCAAATGCAATAAACTCATATTTCTTGTCTAGTTAAAGTTAAAGTACCAATGATTGTCACACACACACACACACTAGGTATGGTGAAATTTGTCCTCTGCATTTGACCCATCCCCTTGTTCACACCCTGGGAGGTGAGGGGAGCAGTGAGCAGCAGCGGTGGCCATGATTTAACCCCCAATTCCAACCCTTGATGCTGAGTATCAAGCAGGGAGGTAATGGGTCCCATTTTTATAGTCTTTGGTATGACTTGGCCAGGGTTTGAACTCACGACCTACTGATCTCAGGGCGGACACTCTAACCACTAGGCCACTGAGCACTAACATTGTTATTGAAATGAAAACGTTTAAATCTCCAAGTTGAATAAACAAATAATAACAATACAATATACTTTGTTTGTCAGCAACACTTTGCACCCATATAATATCATTAATTGATAACATATCTTGAGTATGTGGATGGGGGGCTCAAATATACACAACCATAACAACAAATAAAATAGGAATCTATGTGTGGGACTTGCGTGGCATAGCGATGCCGGATTCGTTCTTCCGAGGATGCGTCGAGCAAGAACACAGCGTAAGGTAAGAAATAAGTATTTATTAAAATAACAAAACAGTCTAGAACAAAAATACTGGTGCTAGGCCGAAAAGGCAAACAAAAGGAGCTAGCATGGGAGCTAGGGAAATAAACAGACACACTAACACTTTGCACACAGGCACGAAAAGTGAAAACAAAACAATTAGCATGAGAGCTAGGAATAAACAAAAACGCAGCGCGAGAGCTAGCGAGTATGGAAAGCAAGTCGTCATGTGTTGCGTGAAAGCAAATTAGGATCCGAGACAGAAGAACGAAAAGGGGCAGGCTTAAATAAGGTAGTAATCAGTAGAAACAGGTGTGCGTAGAAAGCAAGGGGCAGGTGAACTAATACGCTACCATGGTGACAACAAAACAGGAACTAAGGATGTCAAACAACAGAGTGTGATACCAAAATGGAACAAAAACAAGAATATGGAATGATCCAGGCATCGGATCATAACAGTATGATTACTATCACAATTTTCCTTAATGCAATCACTCCTACCATCTTGTGATGACCCAATCCAAAATAGTAACTACACATAGAACACTTAATAGAACAATGGAGAGCACATCATTGCATGCTTGTATCTCATGCATTAGTAAAAAGAAGTAAAACACTGTAAAATACAGCTAAATACAACACAATTAAGTAAAACTACTGTTGTACTAATTAGTCAGACACTTGCCTATGACACATCAAGGGCCGTTTCTGGGTCTATGGTTATCCTCACACTCTTTCAAGATGCAGTCACATCACAGAAAAAAAAAAAAGCCAAAAAAATTGCGGAATACTTATAAAACACGAGACTGAACTACAACAACTGATATAATGCAATGTTTTATTTATAAGATTTTTAAATCTTATACAAGTGTAAAAAGAAGTTAATACAAAACCATTGAAGTTGGCACTTTGTGTAAATCGTAAATAAAAACAGAATACAATGATTTGCATCCGTGAAAAAGACATTGCTTGGATGGCAACATATGTTGTTCCAAAAGCTGTATGTACCTTTCAGCATTATTGGTGCCTTCACAGATGTGTAAGTTACCCATGCCTTGGGCACTAATACACCCCTATACAACCCCTATACCATCACAGATACTGGCTTTTAAACTTTGCGCCTAGAACAGTCCGCATGGTTATTTTCCCCTTTGGTCCGCGGGCACGACGTCCACAGTTTCCAAAAACAATTTGAAATGTGGATTCGTCAGACCACAGAACACTTTTCCACTTTACATTAGTCAATATTAGATGAGGTCAGACCCAGCAAAGCCGGCGGCGTTTCTGGGTGTTGTTGATAAACGGCTTTCGCATTGCATAGTAAAGTTTTAACTTGCACAAAGTGTAGTTACTGACAGTGGTTTTCTGAAGTGTTCCTGAGCCCATTTGGTGATATCCTTTACACACTGATGCCGCTTTTTGATGCAGTACCGCCTGAGGGATCGAAGGTCAAGGCCTTGCCGCTGACGTGCAGTGATTTCTCCAGATTGAACCTTTTGATGATATTACGGACCGTAGATCCCTAAATTCCTTGCAATAGCTTGTTGAGAAATGTTGTTCTTAAACTGTTGGACACTTTGCTCACACATTTGTTCACAAAGTGGTGACCTTTGTCTTGTCCTTGTTTGGAAGATGTTTTTATACCCATTCATGGCACCCACCTGTTCCCAATTAGCCTGTTCACCTGTGGGATGTTCTAAATTAGTGTTTGATGAACATTCCTCAACTTTCCCAGTCTTTTTTGCCACTTTTACCAGCTTTTTTGAAACATGTTGCAGGCATCAAATTCCAAATGAGCTAATATTTGCAAAAAATGAAGTTTTCCAGTTCAAAAGTTAAGTATCTTGTCTTTGCAGTCTATTGAATTGAATATAGGTTGAAAAGGATTAGCAAATAATTGTATTCTGTTTTTATTTACCATTTACACAACGTGCCAACTTCACTGGTTTTGGGTTTTCTATTTACATTTTTAATTTTATATGCTGTCCCCTTTTTAATTCATATCCTAATCCCCCGGATACACCCCCCTCCCTTTAACAGACTACAATATTAAATTTAGTCAATTTACTCTCGTCAAAAGCGAGCGTTTTTCTTCTTTTTAGGCACGTCAGCCCCCTTGCAGCGCTCTCGTTTAGATCTTCTTTTTTAATTTGTTTAATTTTCTTTTTTTTTTTTTTTTTAAATCACCACAGAATTGCAACCCGCTTCAGTGAGATCGGATCGACTGTGCTTTTATAAAATATGCATTTTATATTTCAAGGAACGGGAAATGAAGAAAGTGTAGACGCTGACCTCACGCCGTCGACTTCTGCATTACCAAATGAGATCCAATATGAGAGAGAGAACTTTGCCTTTTTAAACTAAAGACACCACTTAACAATATTTTTGGACTGTAGTTTGTGTCATAACGGGAGCTATTTTTGATCTGATGCCTAATTAACTAATTGAGTCATTGAAAACACAATAAACAGTTCAATAAAATTGGAACAAGGATTGACTGGCTGTCGAGTGCATTCTAGACCCCTAGGGGGCACTAATAAGCCCTTGTAGCCAATCAAAATATGGAAGAAAGTAATTTCCCCGGAAAAGACACACCAGACAATTGCAAAGACTTTTGAATGCATGCGTGAGTCGGAGGTAGCTCAGCTGCCGAGGCGTCACAAGCTGATGAGCGTGGATGTCAGGGAACTTGTGTGCCATTGCGGTGACTTTGTCGCTCCAGTGCCTCCCGCAGCAGCTGTGCATCAGACACGCTAAATTGCAATTCCTCGCCCACGTAATTGGCTCCGGAGAGACCCGGCTTTCCTGTCAGTGCACCGTTGTGACGGCGCTCAGGGAGGAGCTTCACTTCAACTCGCAGTCCCAAACTTTTTTATGAGGTCACGCTGTGTTGTTTTATTAAAGAGTTATCGCGCACGCACACGCATTGATTTTTAAGGGGGAAGATGTGTTGTCGTGTTGCTGCGTGGCGCCCCACCTAGTGGTTTGGAAATGGTATTCCAGGCAAGACGGTTATCTAATGTGAAGTGTGGAGACTCACCCTAACAATCTTTATTTACAAACAGGCGGTAAAGTTTTCATTTACTTGAAGTTATTATTTTTGTCAAGCGTAATCATACTTGCCAACCTTGAGACCTCCGATTTCGGGAGGTGGGGGTTGGCGGTGGGGGGGCTAGGTCGGGGTTGGGGCGGAGGCGTGGTTGGGGCGGGGGGCGTGGTTAAGAGGGGTGGCGTATAATTCACCCACTCGAGTATTTCATACATATATATCATATATATTTCATATATGTATATATATATATATGTATATATATGTATGAAATACTTGATTTTAAGTGAATTCTAGCTATATATAGGTTGATTGGCAACACTAAATTGGCCCTATTGTGTGAATGTTAGTGTGAATGTTGTCTGTCTATCTGTGTTGGCCCTGCGATGAGGTGGCGACTTGTCCAGGGTGTACTCCGCCTTCCGCCCGATTGTAGCTGAGATAGGCGCCAGCGCCCCCCGCGACCCCAAAAGGGAATAAGCGGTAGAAAATGGATGGATATATATAAATAAAAGAAATAGTTGAATTTCCGACGGCATCTATCAAATACACAGTAATAAAAACACAGTTGTTCTACTACCTGTACTGTGCTTGCTGGTTACTAAACAAAACAACAACACTTACCTTTCACTATTTGAGTAACCTTTGTTCTGCCATTTGCGTATTGGTGAGCGATCTCCGAATCCGGGAACATCTTTCACGGATTTGTTGTAGACATCCGCAAATGAGAACGGGATGTTGCTTCCAGCTATCAGCATAGCCATGTTTGTCTCAGCATAAGATACACCATTGGGTCTCCATTTTGCAAGGTGGGCCACAATACTGGGTTTTGAACGATGCTGCGCTGCGGACGCTTTGTGCTTCGCTGACTGACCGTTCATGGCTAAGTATATCTGTTTGGCCGCCGTGTTCAATGGAGAAGTCTGTTCTACAAATTTTACAGGCAACATACCCCTTCCCCTTCGAACTCTCCTGGATAAACTGAAATTCTTGTTTCCAATCGTTCTGGAACTTGCAAGCGCATTTCTTCATTTTGCTCGTCGACCGTGTAATATATTGGGTTGGAGTCAATAACCAGGCGACGTGATGAAGTTACGTCTCTTTACTGTGGGCTTCAGAACAGACATTCTATTCTATGTACAGTAGATGGCAGTATTGTCCTGTTTAAGAGGGTCACAACATTGAGTCAGGTTCTCATGGAGCTGGAGTGGGCGTGGCCTCCAGCTCCATCTGAATTTCGGGAGATTTTCGGGAGAAAATTTGTCCCGGGAGGTTTTCGGGAGAGGCGCTGAATTTCGGGAGTCTCCCGGAAAATCCGGGAGGGTTGGCAAGTATGAGCGTAATCAACTTCATGTACACACTCTAACAGTGATTCTCCAACTGTGCACACATGCGCCATCCAGTGGTACACCAAAGAATCACTTGATTAAAGTTCCGTGTTTTATTTTCCTATATTCACACTAGGGTTGTACGATATACCAGTACTCGTACAGTACTGCGATACTAATGAATAATATTCGGTACTATACGGTATAGTTTTTTTTTTTTTTTGCAGGCATGACGGCGCGTCGTCGTCACGCTGACATTGCTGGTTTACGAGCAGACGAGCATGTTCGGCAGAGTACAATCACAAAGTTCTTACTAGAAGACACAGTGTGTAGACAGAAAAGGGAGAATGGATGCATTTTGGCTTGAAAACTATTAATAAAGGTGAAGTTATAACACTGAAGAGGTAGCTTTAAGACATGGCTAGCTAGCTAGTGGCTAAAGTCCATCCGCAGTCTGTAGTGTTTTAGCTACTCGCCTCCATGGCGACAAATAAAGTACGTTTCTTACAAGTATCATCTCTGAAGGACGAGGAATAGCAGAACATGCTTCACTACACACCGTAGCTCACCGGCGTCACAATGTAAACAAATGCCATGGGTGGATCTACACCTGACATTCATTGTAATAATACCAAGCACAGGACCGTATCTATTCGATACTAGTATGATTACATCTATATTTTTTAGCATCACAAAATCTTTTTTTTTTTTTTAATATTTATATGATGTTTATAAACTCCGGAAAAAAATGACTTTTGGTACCGGTACCAAAATATTGGTATCGGGACAACACTAATGCAAACGCAGTATTACTGTTCAAACCATGTAATGTAACAGTGGCCAAAAATAATAAATATACTTGTTGAATAAAACCTATGCCTTGTTTTTAATGAATAATGAATACTTGGGCTTACTACGCTTCTGTATTTTAATGTTGGTCTTTATGGTGGTGCTTGCTGAGAACCCCCCGAGACAACCTATGCTATTTAATTTCACTGTATTTGTTAAATTACATTTTCACAAGTCGAGAGTTGACTCTAAGTAATATTAGAGTTGCACGGGCCGTTGAGAATCATGACGTCACACTGATAATTTGATAACATATAAAAATAACTCCAATGACCAATAGAAAAAACAGCATGCTCCAATGATGCCAGATTACTTATATAACGCTGTAACCCCGGATTTTCGCTGGATGCGTAACGGAAGAAAAACGGCGCCGCCACTGCGGCGGACTCTGTCCGTTTCCATTCAAGTCTTTGGGTCGGTTTTGCATGTGGAACAGCACCGCCGTGTAGTTGCCTTTTCATAACACAGCGCTGAACATATGCAGAGCTTCTACTTTTGCCGTTTGCCACATCAATTTAGCTAAAATGTGCTTTTTTTGAACAGGAAGTTAAGAACAAACACAAAATAAATTGTCCGGTTTCCTTTTAAAACAAGATGTTCTGTTTTCAAGGCGGACCATATTTTAACGAGTGGGGACAATCATGATATTTATTTGGAAGGGTTTTTCAGCACACTATCAATGTAAATATGACCAAATCCAAACTTTTCCCAGTCATGGTATAAATTATTAATAACCTACGAATGAAGTTAACTCACGGTCGCACACAACACACCTCCTGCTCATTAAACTTTGTGGACACTATAAAACAGGATCAGCTCTATGTATTATTTAAAATTGCAAATATATAAATTCACAACAGTGCATGTTGGGTGATATGCAAAACTATTTCTCCACACTTCCTCATGTTTGGCACATTTTCGCTGCTTGATATTTCTGATTACAAAACTTTAAAGAGGTAATTAGGGAAGTTATTAAGGTAAGACTCAAACTTTCACATACTCACATGTGTATGTATATATATATGTATATTTACATATATATATACATACATACTCATGTGTATGTGTATATATATATATATATATATATATATTAGTCGAGGTTTCTGTGGTTTGTCCGTTATACAGTGCTCAGTACCGGGGTAGAGCGGAAACCTGCAAACAGGCTTGTGTTTTTTCCTGACCTAACGTGCATATATATATATATATACAGTAGAAATATATATATATATATATATATATATGTATATATATATATTAGGGCTGAGCAACGAATACCAATTTTAATCAAAGTTAATCGCACTATTTCTCCGATTAATCGCGATTAACTGCATTGTATACGCAAAGCCCAATGATGAATTCAAAAGTAGTGTGTAGTGCACCTTTATTGGAAAATTCTCCCACATGAACAAAAGCGCCAAAACATTTGTTGTGCAAACACATATATATATATATATATATATATATATATATATATATATATATATATATATATATATATGGGGTGGGCAAATTAATGCGTTACTTACGAGTTAACTCATCAATCTATTAACGCCGACAATTATTTTATCGCACATTTGCGTATGTTGTTTACATGCTTTTATTTTTTTAACGCCTTTTCTTAACAAGATGGCATATCCCGAATGTACTTCGGCATTGGGGGGGTTTTGGTAAAGATGGAACATTTGGCAAAAATACCGGACAATTCTGCAAATTTCATGGCTGGCTTACAGCGTGGTCACTCCGGGATCACTTACGACCGCCAGACAATTCTGAATGTGGATAGTTCGGGCCGTTTTGGACTGAATGACGCGTGCTTGCTAGACCGGCTAGCTAGCATGGGAATACTTTGCCGGCTACATCCAGCGGCCTGTGAAGCAGCGGAGTATATGTGTTGTCTGTCCATTCATGAATAATACAGACGAGAAGTGTTGGCTGAGTTCTTAACGTTTACTTTCAGAGCGTGCATATCACAACATACAAGATGCCGTCATGGCGACACACAACCTGTACCGGGCACTGCGCATGCTCGTCACTCCTGTTGCATGCTGGGTAGGGTAGTTCTTTTATTCCCTGGCTCATAACATCACAAATAGTACCATGTATATGCGTTCAGTTTATCAAAGCACCAAGCAAACAATAGGAAAATTCCCATCATATCAATTCCTAGTTATGGTCATAATTATTTTAAGTGCACTACGCAGAATAAACACAATATTGTTAATATTGCTACTACGGATAATCTGATCAAAAATTCCCTAAAACAGCCCACTACCTATAATATAGGTTTTTTAAACACAAGACCCTGATAAAAAAAAATGTTTCTGCTGTTACCTCAGAAATTGCCTGTTCAGATGTTATGATTGTGGCTCAGAGATTTGTATGTAGATTATATTTATTTTCCATAACAAACAGGATAACTTAAATACCCTGGCAGTGGCAATAAGCTTAAATGTTTGTATTTACATTTTTTGAGTTGATTTTCATAAAATATGCTATTTAACTGCTACTGTTTAACAAGGACTGATTTAAATTGTGTTTGCACAACAAATGTTTTGGCGCTTTTGTTCATGTGGGAGAATATTCCAATAAAGGTGTATTACACACTACTTTTGAATTAATTATTGGGCTTTGCGTATACAATGCAGTTAATCGCGATTAATCGGAGAAAGAGTGCAATTAACTTCGATTAAAATTTTGAATTGTTGCCCAGCCCTAATATATACATATATATATAAACTACATACAGTGGGGCAAAAAAGTATTTAGTCAGCCACCGATTGTGCAAGTTCTCCCACTTAAAATGATGACAGAGGTCTGTAAATTTCATCATAGGTACACTTCAAACTGTGAGAGACAGAATGTGAAAAAAAATCCAGGAATTCCCATTGTAGGAATTTTAAAGAATTTTTTTGTAAATTATGGTGGAAAATAAGTATTTAGTCAACCATTCAAAGTTCTCACTGATGGAAGGAGGTTTTGGCTCAAAATCTCACGATACATGGCCCCATTCATTCTTTCCTTAACACGGTATCAATCGTCCTGTCCCCTTAGCAGAAAAGCAGCCCCAAAGCATGATGTTTCCACCCCCATGCTTCACATTAGGTTTGGTGTTCTTGGGATGCAACTCAGTATTCTTCTTCCTCCAAACACGACGAGTTGAGTTTATACCAAAAAGTTCTATTTTGGTTTCATCTGACCACATGACATTCTCCCAATCCTCTGCTGTATCATCCATGTATCCATTTTGGTAAATAAAATAAGCCACTGGGAACTGATTTTTATTGGTTTTAACCCTTCTGAAATCGTGATAATGTTCCCCTTTAAAAAAAAACACTTAAACTTGAATCCAACCTGTGCTTTTTTTATTTTTTCTGTATTATTTTTTTTCATTTAACCTGTCCTTTTTTATTTATTTTACTGTATTATATTTTAGATTTAACCGATGCTATTTTATTTTATTTGGCTGTATTGTTTTTTTTTTCACATTTGATTTACACAGGTTTAAGGTTGACTTTGAATAATATATATTTTTCAAATGCCACCAATAAAAACCTGTTTACATATTCAAAGAAACCAAAGCTTAACCTAATTTTTTTATTTTTAGGTCAATTTTGTTTTAGTGCATTGTATTTTTACAATTTCATTTACACAAGTTAAAAATTTGACTTTAAATAATATTCAAAAAACTAATAATATTACCACCCAAAAACAATTGTCTATACCCTGAAAATAATTTTCACAGGTTGAAAGCTGACTTAAAATAAAACATCTATCCATCCATTTCCTACCGCTTATCCCGTTCAAGGTCGCGGGGGGTCGCTGGTGCCTATCATAGCTACATTCAGACGGAAGGCGGTGTACACCCTGGACAAGTCGCCACCTCATTGCAGGGCCAACACAGATTGACAGACAACATTATATGGTTAAAAAAATAATAAAAATTGACCACCCAGATATACTGTCTATACACAGAAAATAAATAAATCAGAGCTTAACTTAAATTCATATTTTTATGTAAACTTTTGCAATTTTATTTAATTGTACTGCATTTTTTGTATTATATAAACACAGGTTAAAAATTTACTTTAAATGACATTTTCAAAAATAACAAATTATAACTTTTTTCCTTCTTTTTTAAACAAATCCGAGTTTAACTTAAATTTGTATTTTTAGGTTTTTCGGTACCATTGACGTTGGTTTCTTGTTTAGGATGATGGAGTAAAAAAAAGTTTGGCTGTTTGTATTAAATGTGGTTATGCATTAAAATTTTTAATAACAAACAAACAAAATGAGTTTAAAAAAGTTTCATTTGGGCGTAGTAGTTATTGTTTTATTGGGCATTTATTGTAATTTAGAATACAGTATAGTATTATTTGGATGATGCCCAGTGAGATTCATTGTGGTTGTTTGGTCTTGTCATAATTTAAGCTTTTTTTAAGTGTACGATTTTCTGTCTTTTC
>NC_084624.1:32833789-33048789 GCF_033978795.1 Nerophis ophidion | reverse complement strand
TGATGCACCTGTAGCGCCTGCCTGATGGTAGCAAGTCGAACAGGTGGAAGCCAGGTTGTGTGCTGTCCTTGGTAATGTTTTGTGCTTTGTTGAGGCAACGGGAGTTGTGTAAATCCTTCAGGTAGGGCAGGGGACAGCCGATGATTTTTTTTCCAGACTTTATGACCCTCTGAATTGCCTGTTTGTCTGCTTCAGTGCGGCTGGCGTACCACATTGTTATGCAGTACGTCAGCAGGCTCTCGACAGCCGAGCAGTAGAAGGTCACCATCAGCTGTCTCTCCAGTCTGCTCTTCCTCAGCACCCTCAGGAAGTGGAGTCCCCGCTGGGCCTTCCGGATGACCGCAGTTGTATTTTGGGTCCAGGACAGGTCAGCAGATATGAGGGTGCCGAGGAACTTGAAGGAGTTGACTCTCTCCACCTCCTCACCGTTGATGTAGAGGGGGGCGGGGTGTGCCGTGTTTTTCCTGAAGTCAAAGATGAGTTCCTTGGTTTTTGTTGTGTTCAGTGCCAGAGTATTCACTGAACACCACGCTGATAGTTTCAGGACCTCATCTCTGTATGCAGACTCATCCCCCCCAGTAATGGGGCCCACCACCTTTGTGTCATCTGCGAACTTGATGATGGTGTTCTCCAAGTGGGTTGGACTACAGTCATGGGTGTAGAGGGAATACAGCAAAGGGCTCAGCACACAACCCTGTGGAGAGCCGATGCTGAGTGTGCGGGGTGAGGAGAGATGGGGGCCACGTTTTACTGTCTGAGGTCAGTTGGTCAGGAATTCCTTAATCCAAAAACAGGTGGGTGAGGGGAGGCCTAAGTCCAGCAGTTTGTTGACCAGCATGTCTGGAATGATGGTATTGAAGGCGGAGCTATAGTCAATGAAAAGCATCCTGACATAGCTCCCCTGGTGTTCCAGGTGGCTCAGTGTAGAGTGGAGAGCCATGGATATGGCGTCATCCGTAGATCTGAATACCCGGTAGGCAAACTGCTGTGGGTCTACGGTGGGGGGGAGGCAGGCTTGGATGTGGTGGAGGACCAGCCTCTCGAAGCACTTCATGATGACAGGTGTGAATGCTACTGGGCGATAGTCATTGAGGTTGTTTGTGGCAGCTTTCTTGGATATACATATATATATATATATATATATATATAATGCAATGATTTGGACCTATATATGTGTGTGGGTGGGTGTGTGTGTGTGTATTAATGTGTATATAAATATGTGTACTCCGTATGTATATTTTCAATATATATATGTGTGTAGAAAATATTAATAATTGATCATAAAAAAGCAGACTGGTCCGTCAATTGTATTTTCTGCTCTTTCCACTTCCTGCTTATTATTCTTGTGAAACTTTGTATTCTCTTCCCATTCCACATATAGTGCCACACAGCCCCCTTTTGGTTACTACTGAGAACTACACCAAAGATGCCTTAGTGGACTACTGCACACACTCACTAACGACACACTATTAGGGAAATCTGCACAATTTAAAACAACAATTTTTTATTGTCTTTACCCTTAGTTTGCAGCATGGGTGGACGCGGTGGTCTTTGTCTTCAGCCTGGAGGATGAGATCAGCTTCCAGACGGTCTACAACTACTTCTTGCGTTTGTCCAGCTACAGGAACACAGCCGAGGTGCCCATGGTCCTCGTGGGGACTCAAGGTGCGCTGTGTTCATGCGTGCATGTGTTACCCATGTTCTCATACGACCTCTTTTTTTTTTTTGTCTTAGATGCAATCAGTGCCGCCAACCCCAGAGTGATCGACGACTCACGGGCCAGAAAGTTGTCCAATGACCTGAAGCGCTGCACATACTACGAGACCTGCTCCACCTACGGCCTCAACGTGGAGAGAGTCTTTCAGGATGGTGAGAGGAAATAACATTGTTCTACTTTGGATAGAGTGGCTGTAGACACACCCTGCTAAATAATTAAAATATTAACATTTATCCAATGTAAAAAATGTTAAAACATTGCAATTATTTATGCAAATATTTTTTAAACCCAAATTACTGTTTAATTCAACTTGAAAAATAAAAAAATATACAAATTGTGAAATATCAAAATACTTTTTAGGCATGAATTCAAAATGTAAAAAAACTTTTTTGGCGGGGAAAAATATGAACATTAAATAAATGTACATTAAGCAGGTTGCGTAATTGCTTGAATGCAAACAAATGCAAAGACAATTATTTTAAAAAAATGTTTTTTTTGTTTAAAAAAATGTCATGATAATTTCTAAATAATTAATATATATATATTTATACATGTGTATATTTATTTATAGATCCATTTATATCTGTGTATGCATGTGTACATATGTGTATACATATATTAATATGTATATATATATATATATGGATGTATGTATATTTATTTATATATATATATGTATATGTAAAAGTATATACATATATATATATATATATTTGTGTGTGTGTGTGTATATATATATATATATATATGTGTGTGTATATATATATATATGTGTGTATATATTACGGCTATCAAAGTTAATGCGATAACGCGTTAACTACAAACCCCGTTTCCATATGAGTTGGGAAATTGTGTTGATGTAGATATAAACGGAATAAAATGATTTGCAAATCATTTTCAACCCATATTCAGTTTAATATGCTACAAAGACAACATATTTGATGTTCAAACTGATAAACATTTGTTTTTTGCAAATAATCATTAACTTTAGAATTTGATGCCAGCAACACATGACAAAGAAGTTGGGAAAAGTGGCAATAAATACTGATAAAGTTGAGAAATTATCATAAAACCCTTATTTAGAACGTCCCACAGGTGTGCAGGCTAATTGGGAACAGGTGGGTGCCATGATTGGCTATAAAAGCAGCTTTCATGAAATGCTAAGTAATTCACAAACAAGGATGGGGCGAGGGTCACCAATTTGTAAGCAAATTGTCGAACAGTTTTAGAACAACATTGCTCAACGAGCTATTGCAAGGAATTTAGGGATTTTACCATCTATGGTCCGTAAAATCATCAAAAGGTTCAGAGAATCTGGAGCAATCACTGCACGTAAGCGATGATTTTACGGACCTTTGATCCCTCAGGCGGTACTGCATCAAAAACAGACATCAGTGTGTAAAGGATATCACCACATGGGCTCAGGAACACTTCATAAAACCACTGTCAGTAACTACAGTTGGTCGCTACATCTGTAAGTGCAAGTTAAAACTCTGCTATGCAAGGCAAAACCCATTTATCAACAACACCAAGGAACGCCGCTGGCTTGGCTGGGCCCGAGCTCATCTAAGATTGACTGATGCAAAGTGGAAAGGTGTTCTGTGTTCTTACGAGTCCACATTTCAAATTATATTTGGAAACTGTGGACGTGGTGTCCTCCGGAACAAAGAGGAAAATAACCATTCGGATTGTTATAGGCGCAAAGTTCAAAAGCCAGCATCTGTGATGGTATGGGGGTGCATTAGTGCCCAAGGCATGGGTAACTTACACATCTGTGAAGGCACCATTAATGCTGAAAGGTCCATACAGGTTTTGGAGCAACATATGTTTTCATCCAAGCAACGTTATTATGAACGCCCCTGCTTATTACAGCAAGACAATGCCAAGCCACGTATTACAACAGCGTGGTTTCGTAGTAAAAGAGTGCGGGTACTTTCCTGGCCCGCCTGCAGTCCAGACCTGTCTCCAAAGAGTGCGGGTACTTTCCTGGCCCGCCTGCAGTCCAGACCTGTCTCCCATTGAAAATGTGTGGCGCATTATGAAGCGTAAAATACGACAGCGGAGACTGTTGAACGACTGAAGCTCTACATAAAACAAGAATGGGAAAGCTTCAACAATTAGTTTCCTCAGTTCCCAAACTTTTTTTTGAGTTTTGTTAAAAAAAAAAAAAGGTGATGTAACACAGTGGTGAACATGCCCTTTCCCAACTACTTTGGCACGTGTTGCAGCCATGAAATTCTAAGTTAATTATTATTTGCTAAAAAAAAAAAAGTTTATGAGTTTGAACATCAAATATCTTGTCTTTGTAACGCATTCAACTGAATATGGGTTGAAAAGTATTTGCAAATCATTATATTCCGTTTATATTTACATCCAACACAATTTCCCAACTCATATGGAAACGGAGTTTGTATAAAAATCAATAACGGCGCTATTTTTTTTTAACGGACGATTAACGCACTCACGTCCATTTTTACCCTCGGGCAGTGCTGTAGTGGGGTAACTTGGCTGCAGTTCACTTGCTACTGATGAGCCACGAGCGAGCAGAAATGGACAAAGGAAAGTTGTATACCTTATGAAAATATCAGGTTTCAAAGCCATAGCAAGTTGTTCTCTTGACAAGAACGCACTATTTTTCGCTGTGAGAAGAGGATACATCCCTGCAGCAAACGCCTGCTGCGCGCGTTGGAAGAGGTGGGTGCTGCTTCACTTCCGTGTTCAGATTACGCTTCAATTGCAGTGATAACATTACATTTAGATTGTTACTGTGACTGATTTAGTAAGTAAGATTATAAAAGTTCAACAGAAATGAAAGACGGTCGGCAGGATGTCGAAAGGAGACTTTTATATTGCAAACAGTCGATCTGACATAAAAAAATGTCAAGACATTTTCTCAAACCAATCACACACTTTTCCGGCTTCAAAACAAAAGTGCTACGTTGTTTGCCCTATCTTTCTTTAAAAAGGTTCTCCAAATGTATGGAATTGAATTTTTTTCCCCCACCACTTTTGAGCTTAACCTCCTTTCAGGTCAACCCACATATTTTCATTTGGATTTATGGGCTGTGACAGGTGCATTCCAAAACTTAGATTTTCTTCTTCTGAAGCCTTTTTTGTTGATTTTGTGTTGAACGGCATGCCAAAAAATGAAAGCATTTAGTAGCTTTCTTGGTTAAAGGTGCCATTTGTAATGATTTAATGTCAAGTCATCATTTAATGGCCCTGAAATGTCAAAAGGCATTAATACCTTTATAACTGAAAATTAGATTTACAGCCCCAACATCTTGTTATCGTTTTAATTTCGATGCCCCACCCTCCACCATTTGACCATTTAGAAAGTCTGTTGTGAGTGTGTTACATCCAGGTTCCACTTTCGTCTGGGTACTGCCACTGGTAAAGTTACTAAACATGTCAGACCGCAGTAAATCTGACGTGGCCACATTACTACATATGGCACCTTTAAAGTTTTTGAACCAAAATTAATGGGTTTTTTGGTGATGCACACCTTTCCGTTTGTCAGTGAATTTCTACACCGCACTGCAAAATATACTAAAAAAAACCATCAAAGGTCTGTAGTTTCCTCCCTTGAATCCATAATGAAGTCATGATTTATTGAAAGCTCCTCACAATAACAAACTTAAGGTTGGCTTTGCATTAGATCGTCTCTGGCTTACTTGCATTTAATTGCTTCCCGAAGCTCGGTGCTCAGAGCCGATAAAAGGAGATGAAAGCGTGTCGGCCTTGGCCTTCTGGTCCAGGCTGTCGGCGCCACTCCGGATCTCCCCGAAGCTAATTGTAGTGCCCACCGCTGCTTTAATTGAGTGAGGAACTGTCACGTTTTTAACATGGCTGTGAAAGACAACAAGCATAATTTGTTGTGATTGTTCCCTCTTCTTCTGATGACGTGAAGGCCACCTTGCAGTCACCTTCTTCTCTAATGAAGTTAACTCACTGAGCAATGTAGATTCTTATATAAGTGTTCTCAGCCTTATTGCCAATTAATGTTTAAACGCTCCCAAGATGGTGCGCGCAGATAAAGTAATAAAGCAAAAGTCATAAGAAGTCCTCAAACCTTGCCAGTAGAAATTGTCACTGACATTTTATATTTAGGAAAGAAATATGTGCTTGTTTACTTGGCACACATTGCATGAACATTAAAAGGTGATTTCAAATGATTTATGTTGTATTAAGAAGATGATGTATTGATGGTGAATTATGGCAAAGTTCATTTTGCGGCATTATTTTTACATTAGGTGAATAAATTAATATTCACTCTATGGTTTGTCTCGATTATTCACAATTATTGGGTAACCCAATTAAAGTACTTAAAGAGATGCTTTGATTAGCTTGGGGGTGGGGTTGCGGGAATATATATATATATATATATATATATATATATACATATATATATTAGGGCTGCGAATCTTTGGGTGTCCCACGATTCGATTCAATATCGATTCCTGGGGTCACGATTCGATTATAAATCGATGTTTTCGATTCAACGCTATTCTCGATTTAAAAACGATAATTTTCCGATTAAAAACAATTCTGTATTCATTCAATACATAGAATTTCAGCAGGATCTACCCCAGTCTGCTGACATGCTAGCAGAGTAGTAGATTTAAAAAAAAAGCTTTTATAATTAAGGACGATGTTTTATCAACTGATTGTAATAATGAAAATGTGTTTTAACTATTAAACGAACCAAAAATATGACTTATCTTTGTGAAAACATTGGACACAGTGTGTTGTCAAGCTTATGAGATGTGATGCAAGTGTAAGCCACTGTGACACTATTGTTCTTTTATTTTTATTTTTTTATAAATGTCTAATGATAATGTCAATGCGGGATTTTTAATCACTGCTATGCTGAAATTGTAACTAATATTGATACTGTTGTTGATAATATTAATTTTTGTTTCACTACTTTTGGTTTGTTCTGTGTCGTGTTTGTGTCTCCTCTCAATTGCTCTGTTTATTGCAGTTCTGAGTGTTGCTGGGTCAGGTTTGGTTTTGGAATTGGATTGCATTGTTATGGTATATTGTTATGGTGTATTGTTTTGTTGGATTGCTAAAAAAAAAGGTGTCTTTGTAGCATATCCAACTAATTATGGGTTGAAAATGATTTGCATATCATCTAACACAATATTCCCAACTCATATGGAAACGGGGTTTGTAAAACAAGTCCAGTCTGTTCACGCTTGATAACTAGATAGGACAGCTCTGGGCTTTTCATGCTCAAAGATTGTATCGGACAGCCCTTGTCAAGCCAAGATAGGACAGTTTCTGTCTGTAATTCATGTGTCTTCTGTGCAAATGTCCGCGTGAAGCAATACCGATGAAAATGTTTTATTTTGGTGTCCTCCAGTGGCCCAGAAGGTGGTAGCCATGAGGAAAAAGCAGCAGCTCTCCATCGGCCCGTGCAAATCACTGCCCAACTCGCCCAGCCACTCATCCGTCCCCGCCGCGTCCATCCCCTCCGTTCACATTAACCAGGTAGGATCACTCCATCCTTCTCTCACAGGTCATGTGATCATCTGTTGTGCACTACATGATGTTGTTGTGTAACCACAGCTAAAATTGCACCTGAAACTGACCTCTTATCTCCCTCACATCCTCTTCTCCTTTTTCATCTGCTGGGGCCCTCTCTACCATCCCTCCCCCGCCGCCGCCTCCTCCTCCTCCTCCGTCAGGCGGCGAATGGCGGGTGCGCGTTCAGCGACTACTCCTCCTCCGTCCCGTCCACCCCCAGCATAAGCCAGCGGGAGATGCGCATCGAGACCATCGCCGCCTCCAACACGCCCACGCCCATCCGCAAGCAGTCCAAGCGGCGCTCCAACATTTTCACAGTAAGTATGCGACAGCTGATGCAAAGCAACACCCACGCGCACTACTGAGGAGGGCATGGCACACTTTTGTCCACCAGAGGGAGACAAAGAGAGGGGAGCTGGGGAACTTTAAAGCAAGGTGACAAAATGCACCCAAGCCACCTTTCCTGTCTCCTATATGCAGGCTCGCACAGCACAAAGGGCAACGGAGAAATCTTTAGTTTAGATCCCTTAAGAAAGCAAATAATGAAGATTAACACTGTGGAAATTTTTTCTTGTCCTTTTTTTTTTCTCTAATTGGATGTAGTGAGTGGATGAGGGTTGTCATGGGACCTGTGACGACGAAGGCCCCCTGCGCTGCCCAAATCTTTCGCCCCAACTTCCACTCTGGATCCCCCCCCCCACACCCCGTGTACTGCATGGCGTACACATTAATAAGCCAGAGCAGTAACACACGCTCTGATTATAAAAAACCCCGCCCCTTATCTCCGTCCTCGCCACCGTCCACCCACTCTTGACCCCTCTCCCCCGCTCCTGTCAGTGTCCTGTTGCCCTTTGCTTTAACCGGCAACTTGTGGCGTGCACTAACCGCTCTACACCTTTACTTGTCTCTTTTTTATTGTCTTCTTCTATTTCTGCCTGCACCCTTTCCTCCTCTCCTCCCTCCTACGCCCACTTTGGCCAAGCCCCCTCCCCCTTGTCGTCTCACCTGGTCATAAATCTGCTTCTTCAAGATGCAACCAAGTGGTTTGTATCTGACAACAAACAGGACTCGGGAAATTTGTTAAAATACTTTGCAATTGGAAGTAAATACAAACATTAATAAATGATATGTATGATTTTTCCGAGCTTTCTGAGGCAAATTTCACACTGTCAGAAAAAAAGGTCCATTGTAGGGGAGAATCAAAATCGGAAATACTTTATTAATCCCCCAGGGGAAATTAACATTTTCAGCACAATCCCATCCATTCAAGATCAGGCAAAAATTACAGGCAGACAGAACAGGATCGCTGACGGGTCTGCCAACTTCCTGCACCCCTTACAAAAAAGGTGAGAAACAGGTAAAAAATATTCAGTCTAAACCTGGGCCCTGGAGAGGGGTCCAGACTGAGGCCAAAGGGGAAAAAAACTCACAGCCATAGCACACATACGCATGTATGTACGAGGGAAACATCAAAGAACACAAAGGACATTAAATACATAAAAAAGAGCAGAGCTCATGCAATCAGTGAAGTGAATTATATTTATATAGCGCTTTTCTCTAGTGACTCAAAGCACTTTACATAGTGAAACCCAATATCTAAGTTACATTTAAACCAGTGTGGGTGGCACTGGGAGCACGTGGGTAAAGTGTCTTGCCCAAGGACACAACGGCAGTGACTAGGATGGCGGAAGTGGGATACGAACCTGCAACCCTCAAGTTGCTGGCACGGCCACTCTACCAACCGAGCTATACCGCCCCAATCAGCCATTTCTTCATACAGCTACAAAAGTAAAACAAAGACAACAGCAAAAAAAACATATACACTGTGGTGGCCTCTGCGGTGTTCCACGCCATCGTCTGCATGTCTTGGCGCTGGAATCATGGCACCCTTTAGAGAACATGCCCTTTTCTACTTATTTGGTCCTAAACATGAACGCGTAAGAATCTTTGTCAAAGTGCTTGATTCCGTAGATAACGTACAAAACCTTAGATAATCAAGATTTTGGTGAAACAGTTTGAACGTTTTAAACTACTTGTTCACACTCTTGGCACTGGGATCATGGGAGCCTTTTTCTACCTATTTGGGCAGAAACATGAACAAAATGTTGCCTTGGAGTACTACAATTAGCCCTGTAAGCAGTGGTGGTCCTCCTTGAGTCGCTTGCATCAGTGCAAGCCCCCATACTTTAAACCAGGGGTGTCAAACCCATTTTAGATTGGGGGCCCCTTGGAGAAAAATCTACTCCCAAGTGGGCCAGACTGGTAAAATCACGGCACGATTCCTTAAAAATAAAGACAACTTCATATTGTTTTCTTTGTTTAAAAATAGAACAAGCACATTCTGGAATTGTACAAATAATAATGTTGTTGGGGTTTTTTACACTTACATGTTGCGGTTAATAGTATTCTACCTTTATTTGTCGTTATTTATACTCTCTGAATAAATTATGTGATAATGTTCATCAGTCAACTCATTGGTGTTAATTTTCAATCTATCAGATCCTTGTAGTTCGCTGTGCTCCACACAAGGATCTGGGAGTTCTCAATAGTAGATGTATTTCAGAGGGCCGGGCCGAGTGGAAAAAAAATTGTATGTGATTGGATAAACCACTAGTCCGTTATCTTGAATGACGTGCTACTCCAACCACTCGCATCGACATCAACCCGTGACGCTGATGAGAGCGACGCTGGGAAATCCAAAACAGGACAGCCGACATATTGGATAACAAAAGAGCAAAAAGTTAGAGAACTTTTACTGAAACAACGCAGCAAGGTCAGTAGACGATCGATGTCGTTTATGCTAAGAAAATATGCAAAAAAAAGGCTTCATTGGGAACAGCAAACACATATTTCACAAAGTCGCCAAGGAAAAAAAGAATAGGCGAATGTCTAACAGAACTTGGTTTGAAATTGTTGAACGTTCGGGAGAGACTGTGTCGAATATACTTAGTTGCAATAGCATAATCAATGTCAGCACATGACTCCTTGCTGCGTGCCACCATTGGTGTTTGAATCAAACAGTCCCTTAGGCGCTACGTCACATCAATCCAATCCCACCTGATTGGTTCATTATTTTATGCTATCTTGAAGGAGTTTGCATTGCCTTCGATCCCAGATCCTTGTGTGGAGCTCAGCGAACTACAAGGATCTGGCGGGAGTCAGGTTATTGTATGCATGCATGTTCACAATAAACACAAACTCAACTCAATAAATAGTTTGGTAACACTTTAGTATGCGGAACACATATTCACCAGTAAGTACTTGTTTATTAACATGCAAATTAGTAAAATATTAGGGCTGCGAATCTTTGGGTGTCCCACAATTCGATTCAATATCGATTCTTGGGGTCACGATTTGATAATATATCGATTTTTTTCGATTCGATTCTCGATTCAAAAATGATATTTTTCCGATTCAAAACGATTCTCTATTCATTCAATACATATGATTTCAGCAGGATCTACCCCAGTCTGCTGACATGCAAAAAGAGTAGAAGATTTTTTAAAAAAAAAAGCTTTTATAATTGTAAAGGACAATGTTTTGTCATCTGATTGCAATAATGTAAATTTGTTTTGACTATTAAAACGAACCACAAATTTGTGAAAACATTGGACACAGTGTGTTGTCAAGCTTATGTGATGCGATGCAAGTGTAAACCACTGCGACACTATTGTTCTTTTTTATTATTTTTATAAATGTCTAATGATAGTGTCAATGAGGGATTTTTAATCACTGCTATGCTGAAATTATAACTAATATTGATACTGTTGTTGATAATATTCATTTTTGTTTCACTACTTTTGGTTTGTTCTGTGTCGTGTTTGTGTCTCCTCTCAATTGCTCTGTTTATTGCAGTTCTGAGTGTTGCTGGGTCAGGTTTGGTTTTGGAATTGGATTCTATTGTTATGGTATTGCTGTGTAGTGGTTTGTTGGATTGATTAAAAAAAATAAAATAAAAATTTATTTTAAAAAAATGAGAATCGATTCGATTCGTATTCGAATCGATTTTTTCCCACACCCCTATAAAATATTGTCACTTAATTCGTCTTTAAGTACTTATCAATGCCTTATTCTGCATGGCCTTATTATACAAGCAGTAAGCCATTAACTAAGAGTCTTCTCTCAATAACCTCAGAAGTATTGCTTATTAGTAGCCCTAACCCTAACTCTTATATCAGGGGTGTCTAAAAGGGACATTTGCGGCCCGCCACACATTCTGGAAATGCTATTGCAAACATTTTTAAATCATTTTAAAAAAGTGGATTGAGGTGAAATCTATCGAGAGAAAGTTGCAATGTTAACACAAAGCTGCCATGCAGGCTGTTTTTTTCTTTTGTCTTTCTTAATTTTTTATTTTTTTTGCCATTGGGCAAAAATTAATATAAAAATCAATGTTATAAGGAATTATTGACCTATTCAAGGCTCCAATTACTTCAAATATTTCACTTTAAAATGTTTTATGTGGAAAATATTGTTTTTTTTAATATTGTTGCCATATTAAAAACAACACTTTCTTTGACAAAAGAGCATAAAGCAAACAAAATAATAGTTCAAACGTAAAATCGACAGACATATCTGAAGTTGAGCTCGTAATTTAAGTGTTGAAAGTAAAACAAATAATAAAAATGTATCACCTTTTGGGACACATTTTGAATCCCAAATTTATTTAGTGGGATTTTATTTATCGTTTCATTGTGATTACTTAGAAATAATAATACCTTTAAATCAATGCTGTCCTGCTTTATTGATCTTTTTAGGAGTCCAGTTACTTCACATCAAACATTGGTTTCGGAATGTTTTGGGCAGTGGGGGAAATACCACAAATTTCAGTTTTACTATAAAAAACTAAGTTGTCTTTGACAGAAAAGGCATAAAAACCTTTTTTTTTTTTACTTTATATTAACCTGAATGGTAAATGGGTTGTACTTGTATAGCGCTTTTCCACCCCTTTTTAAGGAGTCCAAAGCGCTTTGACAGTATTTTCCACATTCACACACACATACACACACTGATGGCGGGAGCTGCCATGCAAGGCGCTCACCAGGACCAATCAGGAGCAAGGGTAAAGTGTCTTGCCCAAGGACACAACAGACGTGACTAGGATGGTAGAAGGTGGGGATTGAACCAATAACCCTCAGATTGCTGGCACAGCCACTCTACCAACTTCGCCACGCCGTTGTTGAGATCCGCTTTTTGGATCCTCCACATATTATTGTTTATTGTTCCATTTTTATTTTCACTCTCCGTCTGATCCTATTATTTCCTGTTTAGTCGGTCACCATGGTAGCTTATCAGTTTCACCTGCTACTCACGGCCCTGCACACCTGTCCTCACTAATCACCTGCCTTATCTAAGCCTGCATCTTTTTTTGTTCAGTCTGGGATCCAAATTTGTTCACACACAACGGTACGTCTGCTTTGCGCTTTTGCTTACATGAAATTTCTGTATTATTCTCGCGAGCTCTTACGCTGCGCAATTTTATTCATTCTTAGCTCTCATGCTAAATGTTTTGTTTTCCCCTTTGTGTGCCTATGGGCCAGTTTAGTTTACTATTTGTTTATCCTAGCTTTCATGCTAGCGTCTTTTGTTTGCCTTTTCTTAGCTCCAGTATTTTTGTTCTCTAGCACCTTTTGTTATTCAAATACATAGTTAAACCTTACCTTTGCTGTGTTCAATTTCGACGCATCCTCGAGGGAATCACGATGCCGAACAGGCGTAACAGCCGTCCCTGAAGTTGATATAGAGATTCACTGTAAGCGTTACATAAAAAATATAAATAATAATTTGACCTATTTTTTACATGTTAATGACGGAGACCCCTAATAGTCCCCGGGAGCCCTACAGGTATTTTTTTTAATTTTTAAATCCATATATTTTGTTATGGTTTGAAAATGAAACATATCAAAACGCCCCCTGCATGCTTTGATTTTTCCGTGTGTGACCCTCAGTGGAAAAAGTTAGGACACCCCATCTTATATGTTCCGCTAGTGTCCAAATAACTCTAAATTAAGTCGGTAACACTTTAGTATGGGGAACATATTCACCATTAATTAGTTGCTTATTAACATAATATGTTCCCCATACTAAAGTGTTACCAATAGCTTCTAAGTGCGTGAAATATACTGATCGGGCCTTATTTCTGACAGTGCAGGCAAGGTGAGATTGCTTCCCATCCTGCTTCCTATCTCCTCTTCCGACTGTCTCCCAAACACCGTCCTGTCCTCTACCTCGACTCTATCCTCTTTACTGCCTTCACCGTGTCACCCAAAGGCTGCTGTGGGAGCCTGGTGGCCTCCTAGCAGTCCAGGCTGTGTGCTATAGCTCCCTTTTTTTTGTTGTCTCCCCCTCCCCCCCTACCCTTCAACCCCCCTTCCTATCCCGCCTCCCTCCCCTGCTAGGTAGTGACTAACCATGTCCACCAGAGAAATGTGCCTCTCCCCGTCCGCGTCATGGAGATGCCGAAGCACGCCACCTACCCGGTGTGGGTGCCGGAGTGGCAGGCCGAGCGGGAGTTTCAACTCATGACCTTCTGAGGAGCGGAGGAGGAGGATCAGGGTGGTGTACAGTTAACAGGGTGACACATACAGCGTTCACGTGGGGGAGGGAGGGGGGATATATATATATTCCCGATATCACTAACAAAAACAAACATCTTACTCGGAATTTCCGAGTTCTTTAATGTTCTCTCGCTACCAGCCTCTTGTAAGTAGCTGTGTTGGGTTTTTTTTTTTTGGGGGGGGGGGGGGCAGACGCGGATATGCCTTATAATGACATTGCCGTTGGGAGGTTCTAAAGGCTGCGTTCACATTTGTGGTTCGGTACTAAAATTGAGAAAAGAAAAAAAAAAAGTACTTGATGCGCTTTTTTTGTGTCATTTGCAAAGCATCCAACCAGTTTTTTTTTTTTTTTGTCATGGGTCCAAGGGTTGCACAGTAAAGAACATAATTATTATGATGAGGCAGCTCCCATGACTTGTTAAGTAACACAAATATTCTGATGCAAAATTAGATTTAGATAAACTTTATTGATCCACGATGGAAATTGTTCCACACAGTAACTCAGTTGCAAAGGATGGAAAGGATCATTTTTGATAAAATAAATATGTACCCATATAGCAAAATAACATATATGTAATATTTCAATAATATATACATATACAGTATTTAATATATACTGATATATTATATTATTATATTATATTTTTATATAATACATACAATATATAACAAATCTCAATTACAATGTACAATATGACAGTATATGTAACAGCTGCAGCAAAAAAAAAAAAAAAAAAGGCCAGCATAAAACAGAGAGTAGATCCAGCAGAAAATATACATTATAAACAGAGAGGTAGCTAACATAGAAGAGGTCAGGTAATAGACAGATATCATCTATTGCTGTATGGCGAGTGATAATACACCTGGATAAATGCGGTCCGTGTGGTTTAATAACTGTTTTTTTCCCCTACTATTTATCAGTTTAGATTACAAAAAAAGCTTGTAAAATATACTTTTGTGACATATTACAAGGCCGAACCCAATTATTCCAAACCTAAATGCCTTCTGTTGGGTTGAATAAGTAGGTTATTTTAATTGTGTGCCATATACACTGGTATAAATCCACAAAAAGCTTCTAAAATATACTTTTGTGATATGTTACGTGGCGCAACTCAAATATTCCGAGCCTAAATGCTGTCTGCTGCGTTGAATACTTGGGTTATTCTTTTGTTTATATACAGCAATTAATTCAGCTTAGGTTTAACGAAAAGCTTCTAAAAGATACCTTTAAAGAGCTTTTGTGAAATATTATATTAGGTGAAATAACTCAAGTACTCCAAACTTAAATGTCATCTGCTGGGTTAAATACATAAGCTATGGGTCCCCAGATTGTGGCCTGCGGGAAGTCCCAAGTTAAAAAGTTCATTAGTATTTTTTTTTTTTTTTTTTTCAAATACTGTCCTTTCTAATCCATTTTCTACCGCTTGTTACTCACGGTGTTTCCTAGCCGCTCAGGCAAATCATATTGTCTAAAACTGCATTTTCCCTTTGATAACGTGATATCATCGCGCTCGGAAAATATATATATGCGTATATATATGTATATATATATATATATATATATATATATATATATAATAAATACATATATACACACAACCATATATATATATATATATATATGTCTGTGTGTGTATACATATATATACATATTAGATATACATTTATATGTATACTTATATATATACATATATATAAGTATACATATATATGTATATGTATATCTAATATGTATATATATATATATATATATATATATATATATATATATATATACACACACACACACAGCCCGGCCCCCGGCTAAATTTTTTTAACCGAGTCAAAGAGTTTGGGGACCCCTGATGGAAGCTATTTTCATATGCTACTAAAAAGTTTATGACACACTACGTGACGGAACTCAAACATTTCAAACCTAATTGTCGTCTACTGGGTTGTATTTTTGTATACTGTATTAATCCTGCTGTTAATTCAACTTAGATTTCACGAAAAGCTTATAAAATATACTTATAAATGTATTTTCCAACATATTACGTGAAATAACTCAAATAATCCAAACCTAAATGCCGTCTGCTAAGTTGAATGCATAGATTACAATACAATTTTTGCTAAATTTAGTTTACTATTTTTTCAGTCAGTGGTCAACAAAATAAACAAACAGTTGTACATTCATAAATTGACAGTTTTACAGACGAAAAAGGGTTTAGGCTGAAGTTGAGCACTTATTTTGCCTAACCCTATAAACTATCTCAAATACAAGATGTGTAAAACCAAGAGACATCGGGCTCTGATCTCTAGCTTCATAGAAATGTGAAATTTCCTTTACACCAACTATTATTAATACACCTTGTACACAAAATGAACACTGTTCAAATGTAGCCACAGTTAAGACATAGATGAACAGTTGTGAAATATCCCTGCTGTTGGTTAAACATTTGTACCAATAATATGCTATTTACAAACACTTATACTTCCATTATTATTTATGTCCCACGTTTAGTTGTACCATCGTATAAATGTCACAAAAAGCTTATCCAACATTCTTTTAAGAGTTTTTGTGGTATATTAGGTGAGGTAACTCTAGTATTCAAAACCTGAATGTCATCTGCTGGGTTGAATACGCTGGCTATTCACATATCCTGCTATAGGTATTTCACAAACAGCCTCCACTAAATACTTTTAAAGCGCAGCGTTGTGACAAACACACACAGAGCAGACAGACATCACTTTTAATGAATATTCTCTCCCTTATTTGTCTTTTTTGCTGGCTTTTTTCTGCCATTTTTACGCTGGTCGTTTTTTTTTTGTGCAGAGTTCACATGTGACCCCAACCGTGCCAGCGTTCCCTTGCAGACCTGCTAAAACCCCAACGGGTCACATGATAACGTTTGACCAAAGGAACCGTACTCGAAAAGAGTAAACGCACCGGAGTGTATTCGTACCAAACCGAAGTGTGAACGCACCCCCAAGTTGAAAAGCAAAAAGCGAGCGTGGTCTGTAGAATATAGTCTTTTCACTGCCCTCGCAGCATCGCCCGCCATCTTGGATCATAGCCGTCCGCACATTCTTCTTCCAAGTGCTTCCATTAACAAGAACTTTGAATATGTTCGCTGTCTTAAGTTCCTTTTCGAGCGTTCCCGTTTTTTAATTGTCGTCGGAAAGCATGTGAAGCTATAGGAGTTCAGAACAGTACACTATCGGTGATTTCCTTTTGCCGTTGCCATATTTTCACCATCCACCTTTGTGGTGTTGCCCGGGCTCGGAGAGACACTCGCCACCCCCCACTTATTCCCCCTTCCCTCAATATTTGCAGATTTGTGCTTTTGTTTCCAACCTTTCTGCAACTTAAAGGGCTTTCCAACTCCTTCCCAATTAGAAGAGCGTTAAAAAAAAAAAAACATTAGACGGCATTACATCCGGACGAGAGACAGACTGTAGGGACTCTTCTGGGAGTGTCCACAAATACACACACACGCATACATACACATACACACACACACACACACACGCAATCTCATTCTGGGGGGACAACACCCGCAGCGTACATTGAAGTTGGAACTGTCATCCCCAAAGGACACAAAGCCCTCTTTTACATCACACTGCCTTTTTGCCATAAGCGAGGACTCGAGGACTCGATGTGCCACGTTCTTCTTCTTCTTCTTCTTCTTCTTTCTTTCTTTCTTTCTGTTTCTCTCTTTTCTTGTTTTCCGCAGTGTTTGAAATGCAAGTGTGCGAGTTAGACTAGAGACTCCTTTCTGAGTGTTTTTATTTATGAAGGCCTTCATAAAGTCTAGACTAGATGTGAGGTGAGGAGGTTGCACCGACCCGAATGAATGTATTTATTTCACATTTTATTTCTCATTTCTTTCTTTTGCCGCTGTTCTCCTCCTCTCGGCCATTCCGTTTTTGTTCCCCCTCCTGTTTTTTTTTTGCAGAGACGATGAACTCTTTGGCTTTTTCTATCATCGAACCTATAGACTGGCTGTGTATATCTTGTATTGTATTTTATTTACACTGGTACTCCAAACATATATAAGAAGAATATATGACAAATAATGCCTTTTATTGTCCATCCTATATTTTGTGGGAACTTGCAACATGTTGAATCTTTTGAAGTGAAACTTGTGACTTGCTTTGTATGGTGTCTGTATAGAAGTTTCAAACAAGTCCATCCTGAGGTACACACAAAGAACCACAAAGATATGAATAAAATGTTGGAAACAAATTATGGAACGCGTATTTGAAGTCTCCCTTTCTTCATGGGTGACTGGACATTTGTCTGAGTGAGACCATACATGTCTGTCCTTACTCATCTCTATTTGTGTCGGGGTGGGATGCTTTAACTCATATTTGATGCACATGTTATGCTTTTTTCCCCCCCTGCAGTTTTGCAGGATTTGATGACATGTATGCTTTTCTAGGTGCTTGCAGGTCGGAGGAGGCACGCAATAACCCTAACATAACAATAACCGTGTTGCCTTTTCTCTTTTTAACATGTAAATGTTGTGCAAAGCATGTATGCCTTATGTGAAAAGCGACACTTCAGCAGGTCCGCTGAGAGGCCCGGGATGCGCCTCACAACAGAAGCCGAAAGGATCACCAAAAAAAGGGTTTCAGGGCTGAGTCATGACTCAAATCTGTGGTCGTCCTCAGTGTTGAGATGTGTCTCTTGTGGTCTTGGTTTCTGTTTCTCGAACTGCACGTTTGGTGTTACCGCTCTTTGTTGCGCTGGTCTGCTTCTTTTTTGTTTGTTTTTGGTCTTGTTCATTTTCAGCTTCTTCTTCTTTGTTTAGATGGTTGACTTTTATGTTGCGACTCCCTCCACTCCAGACACACACACTCTCACACACGCACACAGACATCACTACAAACACACACACATGCATTCGCACTACCACTGAAGCAACAGCACGATGGCGGCGACTGATTGTCTTTCTCGTTCTCCCTTTGCAGTCGCGGAAAGCCAGTGAACAAGCAAAGAGCGTTGAGAGTAAGACAGACAGCATAGGCAGTGGAAGGGCCATTCCCATCAAACAGGTGAGCATGTACACACACTTACTTTCCCACAATGCACCGGGTAAGTATGACCTTTTTATTCACCTATCTTCTTCAAAACATTTATTTATTGGGTTTTTAGTTTTTGTCTTCTTTCTGGTTTATTTGAAATAGGGACGGATACAGAAACATAGATATCTGAACCAGTCATCCAATGCAGTGGTTCTCAACCTTTTTTCGGTGATGTACCCCCTGTGAACATTTTTTTAATTCAAGTACCCCCTAATCAGAGCAAAGCATTTTTGGTTGAAAAAAAAGAGGTAAAGAAGTAAAGTACAGCACTAAGTCATCAGTTTCTGATTTATTAAATTGTATAACAGTGCAAAATATTGATAATTTGTAGTGGTCTTTCTTGAACTATTTGGAAAAAAAAGATATAAAAATAACTAAGAACTTGTTGAAAAAAAAACAAGTGATTCAATTATAAATAAAGATTTCTACACATAGAAGTAATCAACTTAAAGTGCCCTCTTTGGGGATTGTAATAGAGATCCATCTGGATTCATGAACTTAATTGTTAACATTTCTTCACAAAAAAAAAAAATCTTAACATCACTATTTATGGAACATGTCCACAAAAAAAATCTAGCTGTCAACACTGAATATTGCATTGTTGCATTTCTTTTCACAGTTTATGAACTTACATTCATATTTTGTTGAAGTATTATTCAATAAATATATTTATAAAGGTGTTTTGAATTGTTGCTATTTTCAGAATATTTAAAAAAAATCTCACGTACCCCTTGGCATACCTTCAAGTACCCCCAGGGGTACGCGTACCCCCTTTTGAGAAACACTGATCCAATGTATGCATCATATTGTTTGTAGCCAAAGCTAATTCACAACACTTGTCCCCAACACATATCTAACAATAAAATAGGAAAATAAAAACAATGAGGCAAAGAAGAGTCAATAATAACGATAATAGTAATAATCCAAAGTGCAAACTAGATAAGAACCAATTAGTAAAATTTTGTAATAACTAAACATGGGAACACGATTGTTCTCAACTAGCGAAAATGTTGTTTGTTTTTTTGAAAGTGACAAGTGCAGGTATAATTTTCTAAGTGTCAGGTAGAGAGTTCCATAGTTGTGGTCCTTTTGTTGAAAAGGCAGTCCGGGCAAAAGGTGTTCCACGGGATGGAACGCGACAGTTGCCTTCTGACGTTGCTCGGGTGGTAGATCTGGTACCACTTTGCAGTCTTGTAATTGCCTTGCAGAGAAATTGGGGAGCAGAGTTATTCAAGCATTTGAAAACCAGTTTGACTGTGTGTAACAAAATAAAATTAGTGAAACTTAAAATATTGTATTTGGTTCGAATTTGGCAATGATGATATCGTATATTCTTCTCGTGTAGGACTTTCAAGGCGCGGTTATAGAGACACTCAGTGGTCTTGATTGATGACTGGTGTCCCTGGGATCATGTAGTTAACCATAAAAGACGTGTGAAAGAATCATTGAATTCATAAAAGTAAAAGCACAGTTGAGTTAAGCAGTTTCGTATATCTTAGAACAGCCTAGGTTTGCCTTAATGGTTTTACACATTTTCTTAATGTGAGTTTTAAAATTCAGCTGATAGTCTATGATTATGCCCAAAAATGTTACTTCAGGTACTTGTTCAATGAGCTCCTCATACATTTTTATATTTAGGTTTGTTTGAGGTAGCTTTTTTATGAATAAGCAGACCGTTTGTCTTTTTAGTGTTTAGGGTTGAACGGTATGATGCTAGCAAAGATGCTATTTTGTCTAATTTAACATTTAACTTCTCAGCATCGAGAGTACAGGTCTTACCTGACGTATAAACGACTGTGTCGTCCTCATACATCTGTAGGTCTATATAGCTATGTGCGGCAGCAGTATTCATGGACTTAACAAAAGCATTTGACACGAATAATCATGATATTTTAATTAAAAAAAATAGAATAATTTGGCATCAGAGGGTTGGTCTTGGGTAAGAAGCTATTGAACCAACAGGAAGCAATATGTGAAGATGGGTGAAAATATGTCAGTGCTGCTAGATAAATCTTGTGGTGTACCTCAGGGATCAATACTGGGACCAAGATTGTTTGATCTTTAAACGACAATTGTAAAGGTAAAAAAAGCGTGAAGTTAGTTTTATTTGCAGACGACACAACTGCTTTACGTTCAGGAGAAAACACATAGAAGATAATACAAATAATAACGGAAGAAATGAACAAATTAAAAAGATGGTTTGACAAAAAACGACTATCTTTGATTCTCAGTAAAACTAAAATAGTGCTATTTGGTAACAGTAGCAAAGAGCATCATACACAATTACAAATAGACGGAGTAGATATTGAAAGGATAAAAAAAAAGATTTTTGGGAGTATTAATAGATGATGAAATTAACTGGATATGTCATATAAAAACATACAACATAAGGTGGCAAGAAACATTTCAATGATGAACAAGGCAAAATACGTCCTGGGCCAAAATTCACTTTATATTCTCTACTGCTGGCTAGTGTTACCATATCTGAGTTATTGTGCAGAAATATGAGTAAATAATTACAAATGTGCGCTTCATTCGTTATCCTTGTTACAAAAAAGATCAATTAGCTTGACACATAATGTTGGATATAGAGAACATACAAACCCTTTATTTATTGAGTCAAAAATATTGAAGTTCGATGATTTGGTAAAATTGCAAACAGCTAAAATGATGTACAAAGCAAATTATAATCTACTACCAAAGAATGTACAACAATTCTTCTCAACTAAAGAGGAGAAATGTAACCTTAGAGGAAAATCTTATTTAGTACATTTGTATGCTCGTACAACACTTAAAACCTTTAGCATAATCACTATGTGGAATTAAACTATGAAATGGATTAAGTAAAAAAGTTAAACAATATACTGATGTAATCCACTTTAAGAGTTTGTTCAACCTAGTAGTGCTTATAAAGTACAACGAAGAAGAATTATGAGAAACACTATCAACCTTATTGAAAATGATATATTCTTCATCACAGTATGTTTATCATGACTGACTTACATATTTATTACAAACACTGCTGTATTAATCACTCAAGGATGTCATTGTGCTACCAAAAGAAGACAGTAAAGGACCATATGTATTTGTAAACGCCCTGAAGTGGGAAAGGGGTAGGATTAAATAAGCTTTGCTTCTTCCTACTCCTTTTCAGACATGATGTAAAGTGAAATGATATGAAATTGTGTCATGTGTTATGCTGTAAGTGTGTTCATGTTCGAAATAAACTAAAGCAAAGAAAAAAAGAAATAAATAAAAGACACACATTGACAGGGATAGTCAAAAACACATTAAATGCTGATCCTTTCCGTCCTCATCCTTTCCAATCTTTGTAACTGAGCTACTGTGTGGAACAATTTCCCTTACAGTTTGTCTAAGTCTAAAACTTGGCATCAAGGGTTGGAATTGGGGGTTAAATTACCAAAAATTATTCCTGGGCGCGGCCACTGCTGCTGCTCACTGCTCCCCTCACCTCCCGGGGGTGATCAAGGGTGATGGGTCAAATAACCTAGTGTGGTTGTGTGACAATCCTTGGTACTTTAACAAGTGTATCTGTTCTTCTCAGTTGTCATCATGAAGTTATGTTGTGACATGGCCGCTAGATGGCAGCAGAGTACAGCTCGTGTAGGATGCAGATTTATGACCCCACAAATTTTTCAGCTCTTATCACACACACTTCCTCCTGCACTATCTTTAGAGCTGTCTGCTTTTGCAAATATAATATTAAAATACTTATATGATTGTACATGTATATAATATGTTGCTAATATTTTCGGTACCCAAATTTGCAAAATTGAAACATTGTTGAAATTATATATGATTGACAGTGTCAATTTTAAACAAACAAAAAAATCTTAACATTATGGAATTTTAGTCAATTGGTTCTTTTCTTTTTTCTTTTTTGTATGTGTCGTAACTCGGAAATGGTAATGGTTTAGCTTACAGTATTTTGAGCAATCGTTACATTAAAATGTTTACACACAATTCGGGAAAAATGTACACATGTAATCACTGTAACACAAAGCAAATAATTATTTTGTTACTATTAGTAGTAAATTTACTTTAAAAAAAAGTTTGTTTATGATCAGGTTTATTGATTTATTGAGCACATTTTGTAGTACCCAAAAAACATGACTTACATTAATTTTTTCGATCAATTAAATTTTTTTAGCTCATGATCACTTCCTCGGTCCTCCATTGAAAGTTACATGACAAAACAATTACAAATAAAACAGAACCTAACTTTGCTATAAATATATTAAATTAGCCATTCTTGCTCATTTAGCACAAAGGAATATGTGGTGAATTGATTAGTAATTAATCATTCATAATTACAAAGAAAGGTGTTCCCATAAATGAATTGCATTCCGGACACTAGGCAATGATGAATACATACAAATTGAATATGTTTTTTGCCTATTTCTGTTCAACAATTTAGGTTTGAGATAAAATGGTGTTTTTTATATCAATCCACTGATTGGATTTATATGAACGCGTCTACCCAGGACCAAATTTTCACAAAATTTAAACAGTATCCTGATATTATTAATATCAGAATAAACATTATGTGACTTGTTCTTGACCTTTCATCGCTAATTAGTAAAGCACTTCAATGTATTCAGTTTGTTTACAATCAAAACAAAAATATTATTGTTTCAATACCTTATAACATTTCAACTTTTTTTTTTTTTAATCCGTGTAGCCTTTTTTTTTTTGTTCTTTCAGTGCGGCCCTGAACTTGATTTTAATTTAACAACACACTATGGGTAATTTAAAATAGATAAAACATATTTCCATTTATGCTTTAATCACTTTAAATGTATTTATGGTATTTTGTAGTGAGGGTAAATGACATTTCAAATGACACACAACACAGGTTTCAAGTGTTTTGTTTACGTCTTATACTGACTTTAAGAGATCAAATAAATTAATGCATTTCCTTTTAAAAGTGTGCTAAATTCCAGGTAAGTAGGAATTTGTCTCGCTTGTAAAGCCCTGTCATTGTTAAGCGACACATTATGGGGGTGCCACCTTCTCGAAGTCCAAGTACCCCAGGAGTATCATGGCAACTTTTTGACAAGAGTATCCCTCCCACCACACGGCACAGAACCTGCCTAACCACCTTTATTCCTTCCTCCTTTATTTCGTTATCTACAAAGGGCTTTTTGGAGAAGGGTGATGGGAGGGGAAGTTGTGTGCCTCACAGATCTGCAGGCCACTCAATGGACAATCAAGGGGGGATCAAAGTGTCAATGTGATCTTAATTACCCCCCCCCCCCCCCCCCCCCCCCCTTTCTATCTGGGGGCCAAATTACGCATGGCAGGCCTCTCCCTCCCATCTATAAAAATAGTTAGCGAAGATAACAATGGACTCACTGCTGAGGAGGCGCCGACACACACACACACACACACACGCACGCACGCACGCACGCACGCACGCACGCACGCACGCACGCACAGAGAGAGGCACAAGAAGGGTCCGTCTATAGCAGGGGTCACCAACCTTTTTGAAACCAAGAGCTACTTCTTGGGTACTGATTAATGCTAAGGGCTACCAGTTTGATACACACTTAAATAAATTGCCAGAAATAGCCAATTTACTCAATTTAGCTTTAACTCTAAGTTATTATTAATAATTAATGATATTTATCTTTGTGGAAACACTGATCATCTTAATGATTTCTCACAATAAATATATATAGAAACAGAAAAATATTTTTATGAATATATTTCGACTCTTTAATATTCAAAATTCAACCGAAAAAAAGAAGAGAAAAACTAGCTAATTCGAATCTTTTTGAAAAAAAAAAAACAAAAAAAACAATTTATGGAACATCATTAGTAATTTTTCCTGATTAAGAATAATTTTAGAATTTTGACGACATGTTTTAAATAGGTTAAAATCCAATCTGTACTTTGTTAGAATATATAACAAATTGAACCAAGCTATATTTCTAACAAAGACAAATAATTTTTTTGAATTTTAATCATAAGTTTGAAGAAATATTTCACAAATATTCTTTGTTGAAAAAACAGAAACTAAAATGAAGAATTAAATTTAAATGTATTTATTATTTGTTACAATTAAAAAAAAATACTTGAACATTGATTTAAATTGTCAGGAAAGAAGAGGAAGGAATGTAAAAGGCAAAAAGGTATATGTGTTAAAAATCCTAAAATCATTTTTAAGGTTGTATTTTTTCTCTTAAATTGTCTTTCTGAAAGTTATAAGAAGCAAAGTAAAAAAGATAAATGAATTTATTTGAACAAGTTAAGACCAAGTTTTTAAAATAATTTCTTGGATTTTCTAATTCTATTTGAGTTTTGTCTCTCTTAGAATTCCAAATGTCGAGCAAAGCGAGACCAGCTTGCTAGTAAATAAATACAATTTAAAAAATAGAGGCAGCTCACTGGTAAGTGCTGCTATTTGAGCTATTTTTAGAACAGGCCAGCGGGCGACTGATCTGGTCCTTACGGGCGACCTGGTGCCCGCGGGCACCGCGTTGGTGACCCCTAGTCTATATTGTTCCTTCAAAAGACAAGATGTTATCTCCTGAGTGGCCATATGACTCATCTATGGTTCATTTTCCTCCAGTAAAAATGAAAAATGCTAAAACTAATCCGGTCAATATGCGCTGAGAGCCTGAACAAGACATCAACAGCAATATGTCTTGTTATTATACTGAATTAATTGTGTTTTTACAATACAGCGAGGGCCAATAAAAAAACAAACAAAAACAGGCTTCACCCCCTGGCTGCACTTTGGACACTTGATGTAAAGTGTTTTATTTATGACCCGCCACCCGCCCTACAAAAATATATAAATATATATATGTATGTATATAATCCTGCATGTTCAGCTATAGATTTTCACATAATCATCATCCTTAGTGTCTTTATCGATCTGCTTCACAGCCACTGGTGAATATTATGCAGCCGCGCTCTGATTGGACCGCACGTATAGATTAGTGCATGCCCCAGTGAGAGCATAACATTTTAGTAGTGTAAAACAGGCGCTGCGGGCCGTCGCCGCGCCATTATTTGCTCTATATGATTAGCTTGTTTACATTTAGTTGTATTGACTGCAATGAGGAAAAAGGCAGGGGTGCTCGGTTGGCAGTGATTATCTTAAGGACGCTGTCGTGCTTATTTTTCTTAAACTTGTTAAGATTGAAAGTTGACACAAAGTCAATTGCATGTCATTTATTAAGATTTTTGTTGAATTGTATACAAAAAAAAGGTATGCCGAGTAATAAGGAAAAATGATAAAAAATCTGATGCCTTTGCATTCAAGACATTTCATTGCTAAAGGCCTACTGAAACCCACTACTACTGACCACGCAGTCTGATAGTTTATATATCAATGATGAAATATTAACATTGCAACACATGCCAATACGGCCTTTTTAGTTTACTAATTTGCAATTTTAAATTTCCCGCGAAGTATCCTGTTGAAAACGTCGCGGAATGATGACGCGTACGCGTGATGTCACCGGTGGTAGCGGACATGTTCTTCCAGCCCGATCCAAGCTATAAGTAGTCTGCTTTAATCGCAAAAGTACACAGTATTCTGGACATCTGTGTTGCTGAATCTTTTGCAATGTGTTCAATTAATAATGGAGAAGTCAAAGAAGAGAAGATGAAGGTGGGAAGCGGTGTATTGCAGCTGCCTTTAGCAACACAAACACAGCCTTGTTTACATTCCCGAAGGTGAAGCTTTACTATGGAACAGAGCGGTCAAGCGAACATGGTTCCCGACCACATGTCACCCAGAAGGTTTCGGTGAGAAAATTGTGCTAATAAATCAGCTCTTACCGTAGACATGAGCGGAGCTTGCGTCCTCCTGCAGCTGCGTACTATTACCTCCTCCCACCGGAGACACTGGCGGTCACCACACCCGTGGCCACACCCCTCCGACTTTCAGGTACCATATAATCTCACTAAAACACTAGCAGATAAGGGATTTACCAGAATTATCCTAGTAAATGTGTCTAATAACATCTAAATCGGTCCCACTGCCCTCACCTTTTTTTTTTTTTTTTTTTTTTTTTCCCTAGTCCTTCATTCTCACTATCCTCGTCCACGAATCTTTCATCCTTGCTCAAATTAATGGGGAAATGGTCGCTTTCTCGGTCCGAATCGCTCTCGCTGCTGGCGGCTATGATTGTAAACAATGTGAGGATGTGAGGAGCTTCACAACGCGTGACGTCACGCGCACATCATCTGCTACTTCCGGTACAGGCAAGGCTTTTTTATTAGCGACCAAAAGTTGCGAACTTTATCGTCGATGTTCTCTACTAAATCCTTTCAACAAAAATATGGCAATATCGCGAAATGATCAAGTATGACACATAGAATGGACCTGCTATCCCCGTTTAAATAAGAGAATCTCATTTCAGTAGGCCTTTAAATATTGGTAATAATAACAATGAAGCTGACTTTAATTCATTGTTGTTTGTTATGTTAACTGGGTCCAGTTTTTATTTTGTTAGTTTGTCAACAAAAAATAATGTTGGTTTAATTAATTCATTAAAAAGTACCAATAAAAATTAGGGCTGTCAGAGTTAATGCGTTAACGCATTCGATTAATCATGTAAAAACTAATATTAATCACATAATTGATTTTGACCACACATGCTTTTTTACCTTAACCTTTCACTTCAAAATAAAACCAAGGTAATTTGCATATTTTGCAGCAATTGAATTGAGTAGCTTTCTAGGAGTTCATTTCACACATAACATAATACTTTGTTATTCTCAAATCCTCCAAGCACAACACATTTAAGATTTAATCTATAAGCAAAACAGCAACTCTATATATGCAATATTATTTCAGAATTGTTCGGAATGGGCACCTCACCAAGTCATCAGCAAAACAATTCCATGCATTCAAGTCAAATATTTCAAAAGCGTTCCTGTGTCACATTATGACAATAAAATGGCATTTGTCTCCAAATATTGGGAGTCTTATTTTCCGGAATCAGCTTTATTGTCCAAAAAGATCAATTTTAACTGCATTTACTCGTGATTAATCAAAAATTCCCCAAGTGTGATTGATCTGATTTTAAAAATGGTATTTTGGTAGCATAAATAAAAATACACGCAAGTACTGGAACTGTTTTAGTTTGTATCCAACTGAAGACAACTGTATAAAACCAGTTGACTAAATTAAGTCCAATTGAAATGCTCATACTGTGCGGCTGACATAGCATCTCATGGATGAATTTACCACTTTTTTCTGCAGAATCCTTATGAAAACAGGAAGCACAGTGCAGTCTTTCCAAACCAAATAGCTAGAAGTGGAGCACCCGTGCTGCTGATATGCAAAGAAAAAACAGTCCTTTTAAGCATCGTATTGCCCGACGTTGGAATATTAGCAAAAAAATATATATATATATTAAAAGTTGTGACTGGCAAATGCTTTGACACACACGGAGTCAGGTTTGGGATTAGTGTGATTGTCGGCAAACAGCCTGGTGCCCAGGTCACAGAGGGTCAACTCTTCCTGATGTGTTAATCGGGATTAAAATTTGGGCCAGGCAAGCAAACACCCCCCTGTCTCTCTCACACACCAAAGGCCCTGTGGCTGTAAAAGCACAAACACAGCCCAGGCTTAATCCCCTAATTAAGCGGGACCCTCCTCACCATTTAACCCCCAGAGAAGCCCGCTTGCACTCAGCAGCGTTTGGTCACTTCCAGCCGAGGAACTGCTTTGTTTACCAGTGGATTCACTCCGCAGATAAGGAAACCATCTGAGGCCCTTGAAAAAGGCCCCCCCCCCACCCTCACGCACACCCTCCCCCGGGTTGATAAAGTCGAATAGAAAAGGGCGGCGCGTGGGCTTTGAAGAGGGGCGATCACGCTCCCTAATCCCGGGATTTCAGGGGTCTTCCAGAGTTCGCCATGTTATGTGTATGAATGCAGGAGGGAGGTGCGAATGTGCCCCAGGAACATGAAGGTTCACATGGCCGCCATGCTGTGACTTGCATCACTAAAGATGGCGGTCACTTGGAGGGAAAGTTTACTAGCCAATATATCATGTTTGCAAGCGGTAAAAAATGGATGGATGCTGTCATTGTACACCAGGGGTGTCAAACTCATTTTAGATCGGGAGCCACATGGAGAAAAATCTACTCCCAAGTGGGCCGGACTGGTAAAATCACGGCACGATAACTTAAACATAAAGACAACTTCAGATTGTTTTCTTTGTTTAAAAATAGAACAAGCACAATCTGAAAATGAATAAATCATTATGTTGTTCGGGGTTTTTTTTACACTTACATGTTGCGGTTAATAGTATTTTACCTTTATTTGTCGTTATTCATACTCTCTGATTAAATTATGTGATAACGTGCATCAGTCAACTCATTCAATCCATCAAGATGAAAAATAATATCAAAATCAAATTACAGGATGTTTTTTTATATATCGAGTCATACCAAAGACTTAAAAAATGGGACCCATTACCTCCCTGCTTGGCACTCAGCATCAAGGGTTGGAATTAATAATAATAATAATAATAATGGATTAGATTTATATTGCGCTTTTCTATTGTTAGATACTCAAAGCGCTCACAGAGAAGTGGGAACCCATCATTCATTCACACCTGGTGGTGGTAAGCTACATCTGTAGCCACAGCTGCCCTGGGGTAGACTGACGGAAGCGTGGCTGCCAGTTTGCGCCTACGGCCCCGCCGACCACCACCAATCATTCATTCATCATTCATTCACCGGTGTGAGCAGCACCGGGGGCAAGGGTGAAGTGTCCTGCCCAAGGACACAACGGCAGCGATTTGGATGTCAATAGGTGGGAAGCGAACCTGCAACCCTCAGGTTTCTGGCACAGCCGCTCTACCCACTACACTCTACCCACTATCCCCAAAAATTATTCCCGGGTGCTGCACCGCTGCTGCCCACTGCTCCCCTCACCTCCCAGGGGGGGATCAAGGGGATGGGTCAAATGCAGAGGATAAATTTCACCACACCCAGAGTCTGTGTGACAATCATTGGTACTTTAACTTTAACTTAGTTTGCTAATTTTCCTCAACTAGTGCACTAACATGTTTTTTTTGTTTATTATTATCATATTAGTATTTTATTATTGTATAGTTATTTCTTTATATATGTAGCATCATCTACACCAGGGGTCGGGAACCTTTTTAGCTGAGAGAGCCAAAAAGCCAAATATTTTAAAATATATATTTTCGTAAGAGCCATATAATATTTTTTTAACACTGAACACAACTAAACACGTGCATTTTTAAGCAAGACCAACATTTCTAGAGTATAATAGGTCTCTTATTCTTTGTAATAACATTGTTATTCTGAAGCTAACTGTGGAGGGGGCGTGGCCTGCGAGCCTGCAGCGACAGGTGCGTAGACGGCCCACCTGGGCCTTCTTATCTAATCACCTGTCGCTCTGTAATAAGCAGCAGCCAGGAGGAGAGACTGGGTTGGGGCTGGAAATACTAAAATAAAACAATATTGTAACCCTGAAACAGGCTCTCATATCGGTGCTTGGGGGTCTGAAGAACCCCCAAGAGGGCAAGCCCCACACTAACCAATAATAAATAAATAACTTCTTACCATAGACGCAACTTCTTGAACAGGTGTGGTAGAAAAACGGATGGATGGATTAAAAATGCATGATAATGTTGTATGTTTTGAACATTATTTTTAACACTGTGATTACAAGTGGAATTATTCATTACTTATCTAAGTGTTAAGCAGCACGATTTCTCAGATTTATCAGAGAGCCAGATGCAGTCATCAAAAGAGCCACATCTGGCTCTAAAGCCATAGGTTCCCTACCCCTGATCTACACAGATACATATAATTGCTATTGCGACATCTAGTGGACACATTTAGAACAGCAGTTTCTTTCATTACAAAATTTCGGCTCATTTTTATGCTTAGCAAACTCATACCGCGGGCCGAATAAAACCGGTTGGCGGGCCATAAGTTTGCACCCCTGTTGTAGAGCCTTCCATCACTGGAATGTTTTCGTTTTTAGGACAATTAATGTGCCGTTAAAAGTACGAAATTAACCTTTGATGGATTTTTATGCCGATGATATGACCAAAGAAAGTATGGAGGTCCAGAGTAGTTTCTTCAGCGCAGTGCAGGAAGGAGATCATGTTGAGTCCTATTTTATGCTCTTTGTGAATTCTACATTGCATCCATAGAATGTTTTTGATGCGAGAGCAAAGCTTATCCCAGTGTTTTTTAAAAATAAGGCCCGTTTTTTTGTTGCAAGCAACCTTTAGAGAGCCCCAAAAAACATGCTTTAATGAATTATTATTTTAATGAACATTTTAATTAAAAACATTTATTGGAATATGCATTTTCTTGTTGCTGGATCATTCCACCGCACGCTCGCAGGGAGTGCCAGCATCTTCCATGAGCGCACCTTCGGCCTCCCAAAAAAACGGGTTCCATTGTAGATGCACTGCTGGACTTTATACACAGTAATACCGTTACCAAGTTTTCAGGAAATAAATTACCTGCTTTTTACTGTATGACATTTTGACAATAGAATTGCATTTTGTCAAAACATTGCTGTTTTTTTTTTAATAGTTAATTCAAATTATGCAAGCATGTAATATCCTGCAATTAATCATGATTAAACAAATTTCAAAAAAGCAATTAATCTTTTCTAATTTGACAGCACTACTTTCAACACAACAGCGCAGAAGAGGTTACTCATTATAGTCCCAGTTTTGGGGAATATCCTTGCACACAGACAATATCCCGCCTCTGTTACCACCCTGATACTTTCTCTGATGCCGGGAAATTGCCGGGTTGGGTAACTAAGTCCCTCCCATTCTGTGCCATTTATACATAGCAGCTGCACAGGAGGGAAAGACAACAAAGAGTTGGCTTTTACACATCATTTTAGAAACATTAGTATTATAATGCCCCTGCTCTAATATTATTAATTATTAGAGCAGGGGTGACAAAGTCAAGGCCCACAGGCCAGATCCGAATTTTGTATGGCCCCTGGGATGATATTTGATTAGAACTAGAACTAACCCGCAGGCCACAGCCGCCTGCTGCTGTTTTGCACGCACCAATACTCCATCAGTGTTGGTGCTAAGAGTTTTCAAAATCAGATCCCAGGGACCCCATCAAGTCATAAAAATGGGATCCCACAGTAAATTGTTGGGGTCCCACTTTTTTGTAACCGTTTTGAAAACAAATGATTAAATATCCTAGGATGTTAATATACTGTATTTCTTTGAATTGCCGCAGGGCATATCGTATACGCCTGCCTTGAATTACTGCCGGGTCAAACTCGCTTCGCAAAATAATTAGCGCTTGCTTAGTATTCCCGCCGGGTCAAACTCGTGACGTCACGAGTGACACTTCCTCTGTCATCATTTTCAAAATGGAGGAGGCTGATTTCAATACCGGTAATTTGAAATCACATAAAGGGAAGAAGATTAAGAGCTATTCAGTAGGATTTAAGGTCCAATCTTACATCATACTAAATTTTTTACTGCATGCCTTTGGTAAGTGCCTGAGTGAGAAGAGGTTTTAAAATAATTAGCGCATGCTTACTTTTACCGCATGCCTTTGGTAAGCGCAGGAGTGAGAAGAGGTTTTAAATTGATTAGCGCCCCGGCGGCAATTCAAGGAAATATGGTATTCTCATTAAGATGAAGAATGTCTCATAATCCTCGCAAAGAAACGGAGGGTGAAATCAAACACCTTTTCGTGTCGTTCTGGCTATTTCCGAGTCTAATTTGGCTGTCAAAGTGTTCCAACTTTTTGGAATATATCCTCAGTCTTCTTCTGTCCAAGTGGGATACATGATTTATGATCTACAAAAAACTTCCAAGGAGCAGGGAAGCAAGGAAATAGCAGACCATGCAATGATATAAACATAGAGATAAACTGGAGCGAGCAGGTTGTTGCCATAAATAGTTTGTCTGCGTTAGCGCTTATAATAACAACATGACTAATACTTAGTTAATATTCAAATTGTATTGTTGGCGGTTTTTAAATGTTATTATTTGATATCCTAAAGGTTGTCAAAAACGTTACTTAATTCATTTTAAAAAATAATAGGAAAGAAAACAAATTTTTAACATTCATTCAATTTCTTATTTCCTTCTTGGATCTGAACTTTAGAGCTGCTGGTATTTTTTTCTATATATTTATTGTAATATTTTCAGAATGTGTTTGTTCTATTTTTGGCCAAAGTAAGACAAATAAAGCAATCTGAATTTTCTTTATTTTTTAGTTTTGGTGCCGTGATGTTAATAGTCCGGCACAGATTTTCCTCCATGCGGCATTTAAAAAAAACATGTTTTCCTTTTAATAAAAAAAAATTCTTGCAATATGCATTTTCTTGTGGCTGGATCATTAAAAAATAAATACGAAAGAAAACACATTTTTAACATTAAATCACTTTCTTCTTTCCTTCAAATCTTTTAAACTTTAACGCTGAAAAATAAAGACAATTTGAAGTTGTCTTTATTTTTCAGTTTTAATGCCATGATTTTACTAGCCCGGCTTGCGTGTGCATACATTTTCCTCCATGCGGCATTTAAAACAATAAAAAGATTAATGTTAGTGAAAACCATTTCTTGCAATATGCATTTTTGTGTCTGGATCACCGTCTGTTAGAGTTTTGTTTTTTTATATAATTTTTCATTTTAATGAGAAACAATTCTTTCAATATGCATGTTCTTGTGACTGGATCATTAAAAAAATAAATACGAAAGAAAACAAATTTTTAACATTGTTTAACTTTCTTCTTTCCTTCAAAACTTTTAAACTTTACCGTTGCCGGTATTTTTTACTATATATTTATTGTAATATTCTCAGAAAGTGTTTGTTCTATTCTTGGCCAAAATAAGACAAAGAAAACAATCTGAAGTTGTCTTTATTTTTTAGTGTTAATGCCATGATTTTAATATTCCTGCTGGCGTGTGCACAGATTTTCCTTCATGCGGCATTTAAAATAAAATATTTTTTCATTTTAATTAAAGCAATTTCTTGCATTATGCATTTTCTTGTGGATGGATCACCATCTGCGGCCCCTGAGCTAAAATGAGTTTGACACGCCTGGATTAGGGAGCTTGTAAGAAACTGCCATGGCAAAATCTGCAAAAGTGGTAGAAATAAACCATTTAATTCTTGAACTGCACCTTTATCCATGTAACATCTTGGCCAAGCCTCACTCGTGTCTCTTATTGACACACCAATAAAACTCCCCTGCCTGATGCACTGTGACTAACTGAAAGCCTGCTCAATGCATCATGTCGGCCATATTTGAGGACTGTGTTTCAACAGCACCCGCTATATTTTTTGGAGTAAAGCATTGCGGCCCAGTGACGCTAGAAAAATATCATCTTCCAGTGTAAAAAAAGAAATAAAGGTGCGCTCCAACACATTCGCCGACTGAATTCCGCTGAGCCCGCGGCGCTCCAAGTGTTTGCTGTAATGGCGACGCCGGCTGTGCTTATGGTGTTTAACGTACATTTGATGGCTGGCGCTCACCGTGCGTTTATGTGCTCTCTGACAGGGAATCCTCCTGAAGCGAAGTGGCAAATCCCTCAACAAGGAGTGGAAGAAGAAATACGTCACCCTGTGCGATAACGGCGTCCTCACTTATCACCCCAGTTTACACGTGAGTCCCACCGCGCCCCGCCGGCCCCTCCTCCTCTCATCACATCCCATTTCTTTTATCTGTTCGGTCGGAGCTCCCGAGCTTCTCTCCCGACTAAGCTTTGCTTTTCCTCCCTCTCTCGCTCGCCCGCTCTCTCTCCACGCCACTCCATTTCCTGCTGCATCAAAGTCGATTACAAACAGGCAGCTAATGACTTGCCTGAGCCTGATTGCTATATAATGGCTATTTAGGCCAGGCTCCAGCGTTAGTGTTAAGCAAGGGGGCATCCCGGTGGTCATCTCTGACCTCCCGTAGTGCTCATTCCTCCTAATGGAGACGTGGCCGCGCTCTTCGACGTCACGCTGCCTCGTACTTGTAATGTCTCTCCCCACGTGGCAGCCGAGTCTGGCCCGGCCGAGCACATCCATCTTTGTCAGAGTCCCGCCGGGTCCGCTAATGCCGCTTAAACACTCCACTGGCTGTCGGTGCCACACAGAAAAAGGTCCATCTTTTGCCACAACTTTCCTTCTATCAGTCAATTCCTTTGTAAAAAGTAATTTTGGCCACATTAGACAAAATGATTGTTGTTTATACAGACCTGGGAAAAAAAATATTCAGGCCAGGCCACTCATCAGTAAAACAGTAAATAAAAACTGATCTTATACAAAACCCAAAGTGAAGTTGGCACGTTGTGTAAATTGTAAATAAACAAAATGCGATGATTTGCAAATCCTTTTCAACTTATATTCAAATGAATAGACTGGGACTTCACAGTGGCAGAGGGGTTAGTGCGTCTAGAATAGAATAGAATAGAGTTTTATTGTCATTATTGCAATGAACAGGTTCAAAGAACAACGAAATTGGAGCAGATCCTCCTAAGGTGCATATACAATATGGTAATATAAATAGTAAAAAAAAAGATAGAGATGTATCTATGTATATGTATATATATATCCACACGGATGCATATATGCATGCATATGAATATATATACACACATACATATAACATTATTGCACATTGTAGTCCGAAAAAATAGAAAAAAAATTAAAAATTACACATAAGGACATGATGGACATATTGTGCTCACTCAGTGCCTGTTTAATGCTACTATGGCTCTGGGGTAAAAGCTGTTTTTTAGTCTATTGGTGTCTGCCTCACAATACGAAGGTCCTGCAGTCCTGGGTTCAATCCCAGGCTCGGGATCTTTTTGTGTGGAGTTTGCATGTTCTCCCCGTGAATGCGTGGGTTCCCTCCGGGTACTCCGGCTTCCTTCCACGTCCAAAGACATGCACCTGGGGATAGGTTGATTGGCAACACTAAATGGTCCCTAGTGTGTGAATGTGAGTGTGAATGTTGTCTGTCTATCTGTGTTGGCCCCCTGATGAGGTGGCGACTTGTCCAGGGTGTACGCCGCCTTCTGCCTGATTGTAGCTGAGATAGCCGCCAGCGCCCCCCGCGACCCCAAAAGGGAATAAGCGGTAGAAAATGGATGGATGGATGAATAGACTGCAAAGACAAGATATTTAATGCTCGAACTGAGAAACGTATTATTTTTTTGCAAATAATCATTACCTTAGAACAGTAGTTCTTAACCTTGATGGAGGTATCGAACCCCTCCAGTTTCATAATCGCATTCACCGAACCCTTCTTTAATGAAAAATAAAATGTTTTTTTTTTCTCAAATTCAAGACGAAGTTATGTTTTTTTTTACTGGTGCACAAAATGAACCGTGCATAAACTTATTCAAAGAACATAACCAACACTGTGCTTGAACAAATTACACACCTGCGAATCAGATGGAAAATTAGAGGGAACATTGTTTGGGGGTCTCCATAATACAGAAGTTTTTATTTACACGATGAGCCGGGTGTGTCTTGAGGCTCGGCTGAACCTCTGATGCCGACTCACCGAACCCCTAGGGTTCGATCAAACCCGGGTTAAGAACCACTGACTTAGAATTTAATGGCAGCAACACATTATAAACAAGTTGGCACAGGGGCATTTTTTTACCACTGTGTTACATGGCCTTTCCTTTTAACAACACTCAGTAAACATTTGGGAACTGAGGAGGCCAATTTTTGAAGCTTTTCAGGTGGAAGTATTTCCCATTCTTGCTTGATGTACAGCTTAAGTTGTTCAACAGTCCGGGGTTTTCGTTGTCGTATTATAGGCTTCATAATGCACATTTTTAATTGGGGACAGGTCTGGACTACAGACAGGCCAGTCTAGTACCTGCACTCTTTTACCATGAACCCACGCTGTTGTAGCACATGGCTTGGCATTGTCTTGCTGAAATAAGCAGGGGCGTCCATGGTAACGTTGCTTGGGTGTCAACATATGTTGCTCCAAAACCTGTATTTACCTTTCAGCATTAATGGTGCCTTCACACATGTGCAATTTACCCATGTTTTGGGCAATAATACACCCCCATACTACCACAGATGTTGGCTTTTGAACTTTGCGCTGAGAAAAGTTTGAATGGTGCTTTTCCTCTTTGGTCCGGAGGACACGACGTCCACAGTTTGCAAAAACAATTTGAAATATAGACTCGTCAGACCACAGAACACTTTTCCACTTTGCATCAATTCACCTTGGATGAGCTCGGGCCCAGCGAAGCCCGGGGCATTTGTGGGTGTTGTTGATAAATGGCTTTGGCTTTGCATAGTATAGTTTTAACTTGCACTTACAGATGTAGCGACAAACTGTAGTTACTGACAGTGGCTTTCGGAAGTGTTTCTGAGCCCATGTGGTGATATCTTTTACACACTGATGTCACTTTTTGATGAAGTACCGCCTGAAGGATCAAAGGTCACAGCCTTGCCGCTTACATACAGTGTTTGCTCCAGATTCTCTGAATCTTTTGATGATATTAAGGACCGTAGATGGTGGAATCTCTAAATTCCTTGCAATAGTTTGTTGAAAAATGTTGTTCTTAAACTGTTGGACAATTTGCTCACGCATTTTTTCGCAAAGTGGTGACCCTCGTTCCATCCTTGTTTGTGAATGACTGAGCATTTCATGGAAGCTGCTTTTATACCCAATGATGGCACCCACCTGTTTCCAAATAGCCTGTTCACCTGTGGGATGTTCCTAATAAGTGTTTGATGAGCATTTCTCAACTTTCTCGGTCTTTTTTGCCACTTGTGTCAGCTTTTTTGACACGTTGCAGGCATCAAATTCCAAATGAGCTAATATTTGCAAAAAATAACAATAGTTTACCGTTTCGAAACGTTAAGTATCTTGTCTTTGCAGTCTATTCAACTGAATATAGGTTGAAAAGGATTTGCAAATCATTGTATTCTGTTTTTATTTACCATTTACAAAACGTGCCAACTTAACTGGTTTTGGGGTTTGTAAATGATAAAAGATTAAATATGTTCATTTGCATGTGAAATACATTTAAGTGACTTCATGATGTCACACATTTTTTTAGTTCTTTAAAAATTGGGATTTTGATTGAAACACAAATAAAATTTTGCATTTAGCTTTCAATTTCCTAATTTAGTAAAAATTGTACCTGCGGATAAGCTGATTGGCAACTGTAAATGGTCCTTTATGTGTGAATGTTGTCTGTCCGTGTTGGCCCTGGGATGAGGTGGCAACTTGTCCAGACTGCCCGAGTGCAGTCGGGATAGGCTCCAGCCGCCTCCCCTGCGCCCAAGAGAGGGATATGCGGTAGAAAATGGATGGTTTTTGGAAGAAAGTCTAAAATACATGCCTAATTTTGATCAAAAAGTGGATAACGTTTTGCTACTGTGTAAGAGTAAAATGATAATTTGTATATGTCATGTGACGTCTCTCAGCCAATCGACATTTAAGATTGTGTTATTAACAGGACCAGTTAAAAGTTTGGATACGCATTCTTACTTTCTAAATTGGAAAAGGGTGTCCAGACTTTTGATTATTTTTTCTGTTAATAAGATACATTATTGTAATAAATGTAATTATACATGACATTCTCCCAATCCTCTGCTGTATCATCCATGTATCCATTTTGGTATAAACTCAACTCGTACCAAAGTGGATACATGGATGATACAGCAGAGGATTGGGAGAATGTCATGTGGTCAGATGAAACCAAAATAGAACTTTTTGGTATAAACTCAACTCGTCGTTTTTGGAGGAAGAGGAATACTGAGTTGTATCCCAAGAACACCACACCTACTGTGAAGCATGGGGGTGGAAACATCATGCTTTGGGGCTGTTTTTCTGCTAAAGGGACAGGGCGATTGATCCGTGTAAAGGAAAGAATGAATGGGGCCATGTATCGTGAGATTTTGAGCCAAAACCTCCGTCCAACAGTGAGAGCTTTGAATGGTTGACCAAATACTTATTTTCCACCATAATTTACAAATAAATTCTTTAAAATTCCTACAATGTGAATTCCTGGATTTTTTTTTCCACATTCTGTCTCTCACAGTTGAAGTGTACCTATGATGAAAATTACAGACCTCTGTCATCATTTTAAGTGGGAGAACCTGCACAATCGGTGGCTGACTAAATACTTTTTTGCCCCACTGTATAAGGATATACGTACTGTATGTGTCCTGTGATTGACTGCTGACAATTTCAGAGTGTAACTTGCCCCCAGCTCAGGATATGTGTTATTAAAAATGGATGGCTGAATCGGAATATTTTGCTCTCATCCTTAGCTGTTAAGAGCACCTAGAGGGAAATATGAAACGCTGTTAGCATCTTGTGTCTAACAAGTAGGGTCAATAAGAACAAATTGGGTGCTGAACTGTCATCAGCCAAGATATGCTAATCTAGCGATGTATTTTATGTAATTGACTGAACATGCCATCCTTGATCATTACAACCATTACAGGTCAGCAGTCTCGGAGAGAACAGGGCTGATGTTACTTTGGTAACACCCCGAGCTGGTTTGGCGCTATGGAGCGTAGCGACGAAGCGTGCGAGGAGGTTGGGCAAAAGAGAGAGAGACGAACGAGGGAGCGAGCGGGATCCTTTAATTTCCCAGCCAGCCAAGCCATCCACACAATCACCTTCTGTTAATTCTATCTGCTACATCAATTAAATTGTTTGTAGAAACTAATTGAATGTGGCTTAATCACACATCTTAATAGCTTTGCACGCTTCGATCTGGCTGTTAATTCCCGCAATAAAACGAAATGAGAGCGCTCACTGGGTAATTAGCAAGGAGGCTTGGGAGAGAAATGAGTGCTTTATGACATGGTAATAAAACGCCAGGAGTTGGTGGGGGCGGAAAAGGCCGACGCCGCCTCTTTCTGCTGAGCGCCGTGGTTTTCACCTCGGCTTGACACATTTGGGTGGCTTTAAAGCAAATTGAAAGAAAATGACTGTTGGCGTTGATTATCGTTAAAGAGGCGGCGTGGGCACAGGTGATGTATGTAATGATTTGTCCACCGCCACAGTGGACGCTCCCCCGTCGCCTGGGACCAACTAACACGGATGGACTTTTAATTTGTTATTCCTCCATGATTCCTTCTTTTACCTTCGCTAATGTTCATGGTTTCATTTGTTTGGAACGCGCTTAACAACTTACATGATTAAACTTGCACGGTTCAACATGTCCAAAAAGGAATGGGAAGAAGAGGACTTTATTTAATCCTGCCCCTTCTCCGTGTCTTGACAATTACCCGTCATTTGGTGGCAGAGGGGTTAGTGCATCTGCCTCACAATACGAAGGTCCTGCAGTCCTGGGTTCAATCCCGGGCTCGGGATCTTTCTGTGTGGAGTTTGCATGTTCTCCCCGTGAATGTGTGGGTTCCGGCAGCGGCGGCGGCGATGACCTAGAACAGGGGTCGGGAACCTTTTTGGCTTAGAGAGCCAAGAAAGCCAAATATTTTAAAAATTTATTACTGTAAGAGCCAAATAAAAATTTTTTTAAACACTGAACACAACTAAACGTGTGCGTTTTTAAGTAAAACCAACATTTCTAGAGTATAATAGGTGTCTTATTCTTTGTAATAACATTGTTATTCTGAAGCTAACTGTGGAGGGGCGTGGCCTGCGGGCCTGCAGCGAAGTGGGGTGTTGCCAGGATCGGGCTCGAAATCAGCGACAGGTGCAATAATTGCCCACCTGGGCTTTGTTATCTAATCACCTGTCACTCTGTTATAAGCAGCAGCCAGGGAGAGAGACGGGGCTGGGGCTGGAGCCAGAGCGCGAGCGAGAACAAAAGAGAAAAATACAATTGCTGGAAAGCAACTGAGAAACTTATTGAAAAATGTAACAATATTGTAACCCTGAAACAGGCTCTCATGTCGTTACTTGGTGGTCTGAAGAACCCCCAGGAGGGCAAGCCCCAGACTAATCAATAATAAATAAATAACTTCTTACTATTAACGCAACTTCTTGAACAGGTGTGGTAGAAAACGGATGGATGGATTAAAAATGCATGAAAATGTTTTATATTTTGAACGTCATTTTTAACACTGTAATTACAAGTGGAATTATTCATTACTTATTGTGTTAAGTAATGTCAGCTTAGATTTATCCGAGAGCCGGATGCAGTCATCAAAAGAGCCACATCTGGCTCGCGAGCCATAGGTTCCCTACCCCTGACCTAGAAGAACGCGGAGTTGGAATATAAATAGAACACTTTATGTACATATTTCTATACATATTCATATGCTATTTACATATCTATATAATATGTAACTACAAGCTCCATTCACAGACAGAGTCCCATTGCTTTTATGAGCGGTCGAGCGAGTCAAAAGACAATTTTTCTTTTTTTTTTTTATTTGTGGCGGCCGTAATTCTTTCGTGGCAGGCCGCCACAAATAAATGAATGTGTGGGAAACCCTGTGAATTATAAACACAGGTGGGCGTATCGGTAGGTTGTGAGTCCAAACCCCGGCCGAATCATACAAAAGACTATAAAAATGGGACCCATTACCTCCCTGCTTGGCACTCAGCATCAAGGGTTGGAATTGGGGGTTGAATCACCAAAAACGATTCCCGGGCGCGGCCACCGCTCCTGCTCACTGTTCCCCTCACCTCCCAGGGGGTGATAAAGGGTGATGGGTCAAATGCAGAGAATAATTTTGCCACACCTAGTGTGTGTGTGACAATCATTGGTACTTGACTTGAGGATGGATACAAATATCGACACTAACGATACTAAGTATAGTAACACATTAGTACGGTGGTTAGATTAATATTTTCAATCATCAAAAAATCTTTTGTCAGTCGGCATCCTAGTGAAAGCAGACAGTAATTACTTGTGTATTATTTTTGTAAAGCACTTAGCAATCAATAGTCCTACTTGCTGGATCTGCTTATCACTCAGCTTCTAAAACTTGTAATTCATCCTTTATATTCAAGCTAAAAAATATAAGGTTCTGGATCTTCATTTGTCCCAAAGTAGTCTCCGTTGGCTCTCATGAAGTCTGTCATGATTAGTGGTCGTTATTGTCGTTAAAGGAAATGGCGAACGTGATGCGTCTGTGAAAGGAATGTGCCGTCGCCATATGCTTAAAATGACCAAAATGCGTAAATATTACATGTTATTGTGAATGTGCCTGTTACTACATTACATAAATATTTAAGGGTTAAATATACATAAATATATGCATAAATATTTTCAGCATGTATATAAAACATTGAGAGATGTTTAGGATGTTTTTAAGAGCGCTTCATAGGCTGAAAATGGAATCCCATTACTTCTATTGTTAACTGACTATTGCGAGAGTTTATCCGATTCACATAAAAATAAGTCACAGTTAATGTGAACTAGGGTTGTCCCGATACCAATATTTTGAAATGTATTAAGATACTTTTTGATACTTTTCGGTACATTTCTAAATAGGAGGGACCACAAAAAAGGGATTTATTCGCTTTATTTTAACAAAAAAGGTTTAGGTACATTAAACATGTTTCTTATTGCAATCAAAGAACATTTTTTTCCTTAAATAAAATAGCGAACCTACTAGTCTTTTAGTAGTAACTTAGCAAACAAAGCCTCTTATTTGTCTGCTGATGTATGCGGTAACATATTGTGTCATTTCTCATTCTATTCTGTCAATTTTATGAGGGACAAACTGTAAAAAATTATTATTAATCCACTTGTTCTTTTACTGTTAATATCAGTTGTTTTTTTTCAGTTTCAACATATTCTATCTACATTTCTGTTAAAATGTAATAATCACTTATTCTTCGATTGTTTGGATACTTTACATTAGTTTTGAATGATACCACAAATTTAGGTATTGATCATATACCAAGTAGTTACAGGATCGTACATTGGTCATATTCAAAGTCCTGAGTTTATGAACATAATATACATTTTATAAAAAGGAAAAAATATTTTGTGATCGATTAAAAATTTTGATGTACTCTTAGTAGTATCGACTAGATAAGCTCTTGTACTTGGTATCATTACAATGGATGTCAGGTGTAGATCCACCAATGGCGTTTGTTTACATTGTGACACCGGTGAGCTACGGTGTGTGGTGAAACATATCGGATCGGCCGCCGATATGTGCCAAAAAATGCGTATCGGCAAGGCATGGGAAAATGCCGATCCAGATCCAGTTTTAAAAAAATATCCGGTGTTGTTTTCCAATGCACCGATTTAAATATTACATTCCACTCTTCTGCTGCTCCCTACGCTCCGTTCTGCATTTTCTAGCACACCTTCAACACATCCCCAGGTCTGTGTTCTAACCGTTAAGACGGCCGTGTGAATTAAACGTTACGGTAAAAATGTCAACTGTGTGGGATTATTTTACCCTACAAAACGAAAATAAAGTCAAGCGTGGTGGTGAAGTTGTAAGACATTTTAATGACTCTTGAGAGTGAGAGGCTTTTTAGCACTCATCATAGATGAACACAGGAGCAGGCTGACACCTGAGCATCTTGAAGTGCTCGTCTTTGCTAGAAAGAATCTCCCCATTATGCTTGGACTTCAATTGTTTGCCCCCCCCCCTGACTGGGGCAAAAAATTGAAAGGAGTGTGTAGATAGTTTTTTTTTTTTTTTTAAGTTTACACTTGTTCAAGAGCAAGTATTGATGTTGAGTTATATACATTTTATCCCACTCATGTTGTTTGTGTGTTTTGCTTTTTTTAATAATGTTTACAACGTTATTTGCACTTTATACTGTTCACTTTTTTACTGTTTAATGATGCCATTTCTGTTCGTCATGTATATTTTTTTCAATTTTGTGTTTATCCTTGAATAGCAACCATTGTGTATCATTCAAACTCACATAATTCAGCTGGCTAGTTGTTATCAAGAGTACTAAAACCCTTTTCAACATGAATCTGACAACTAAGTAGGCTAAATAACTTTAAACTTTAATACATGCTCGGATAGGTCAGTATCGGCCAGTATCGGATCGGAAGTGCAAAAACAATATCGGTATCGGATCAGAAGTGCAAAAACCTGGATCGGTACATCCCTAGTTTAGCTATTCCTCGTCCTGCAGGGATGATACTTGTAAGAAACATACTTTATTTGTCGCCATGAAGGCGAGGCTTAGTGATTTAGAAGTAGCTAAAACACTGCCGACTGCGGATGGACTTTCCCCGCAAGCTAGCTATTTCTTAAAGCACCTCTTCCTGAGGGCGTTTCCAGTGTGATAGCTTCACCTTTATTGTTAGTTTTTAGGCGGAAATGCGTCTGTTCTCCCTTTTCTGTCTACACACCTTGTCTGCTTGTAAGTACTCAGTGATTGCGCGCTGCCAAACATGCTCCTCTGCTCGCAAAACCAGCAATTTCATGACGTGACGACAAACCGGTACTTTTTAAACAGAGTGTAGTACCGTTTTTGATTCATTAGTACCGCGATACTATACCGTTACTGGTATACCGTACAACCCACTATTCAAGATGATCATTTTCAAATGCTTAAAATTTTGTCTTTACAAACAATTGTACGCTTTTGACCATTTGTGCAGTTGGACATGAGCATAAAATTAGTTTTAAGTTGAATTACAAAGGCAATAAAACTCATTAAATTGCATTAACTGATACCTGCATAAACCCTGTTATTGGTATGCTCCTGTCATGTAACTTGTAAACACCATATGCTTATGCTGTATGTTAGACAAGTTGATACGGTACATGTTTGAGTCCTTTAAAGAGTATCTCTTAGATGTTTTTCTTTTGACAAATGCAAATTCCTTCCCTCCCATAGGACTACATGCAGAATGTGCACGGAAAGGAGATCGACCTACTCCGGACCACAGTCAAAGTTCCCGGCAAGCGACCCCCGAGAGCGGTGGCCACGGTAGCCCCCACCGCAAGCCCCAAGACCAACGGGCTGACCAAGGATCGCAGCGCTCTGCAGCTGGGCATCGGGAGCACAGGTAGCGTTATTTGCCTCAATACCGGGATAAAGGTTTAAGGACGAGTCAGCAGCAGTCCTAGCACGTTATTGGTACAGGTTCTCAATTTAGTGGAAAATTATACATATTTGATGGATGAATGTAAAAAATGTATGCATGATAACGATTAAAAAGTGTTAAAGTAGATTAGATTAATGTGTAAGATTAATGAAATAACTAATGTCCTTCGTTTAATGAGTAAGAGGCGGTATTTGGCAGATACCAAGTGACTTATCCGAGACAAGCATCATTTACACTTACATAATGTACAGTACCAAAATATTTAGATATATTGAGTCGCTTTCTAAGTGGGAATGTGTATCCAGTCTTTTAATGGGTTTGTATATTATAGAATATGATATCAGCATTATATATTACGCTAATACAGGGGTCTGCAACCTGCGGCTTTGGAGCCGCATACGACTCGTTAGCGCCGCCCTAGTGGCTCCCTGGAGCTTTTTCAAAACTATATGAAAATAGAAAAAGATGGGGGGGAATATATTTTTGTTATAATATGGTTTCTGTAGGACAACATGACACAAAGCTCCCTAACTGTTAGAAATCCCAGTTTATATTATACATGATTCTCTGATGATAGTATCTGTCGAGCATAAAGGCAGAGTATTTTGCCGAGCGAAGTTTGTTTACATGTATAACTTTCTTCATTGATGCCAGAGAAAGACTTGTTTTATGCCACACCTTATTCGTCTCATTTTGTCCACCAAACTTTTTATGCTGTGTGTGAATGCACAAAGGTGAACTTTCTTTATGTTGTTGACTTGTGTGCAGTCCTTTTCAAGCATATTTGGTCAGTGCCTGACCGCAAGCTAATCAATGCTAACATGCAATTTAGGCTTGCTTTATGTACTTATCGCATCATTATGCCTCACTTGTAGGTATATTGGAGCCATTTAATTTCCTATGTCCTCTGTGTATTTAATTTATATTTGGATGCCTCATGACACATTATCTGTATTTAATATTGCCTGCATTTCTGATAGTTGTTTGTGTGCCGTTATAGACCACAGCAAACGTTACCCAGCTTGCATAGATTGTTATAAATCCATTAGAAGAAGACATCCTGCCATTTCCTTTAACTTGGACACAAACATCTATACCTTTGGCCATCCTAAGCCAGTAATTTCCAGAAGTTATCTCATCCTCTGAGAAGCCAGTGTTTTACTAATGTTTTCCAATAATGTAAAAATTGGTAGAATAAATATTACATTTTAACATTTCTGTCAACGAAGATTTGTGTCAGCCCGCGACACATAGTCATTTTGATAGTAGGCTAATAATGTTAATATAGACACTTATATCATGTGTTGACTTCACTATAACACTTATCGAATACTTTAAATTTTTTGCGGATCCAGACAGAATTTTTTTTGTATTTCTAGTCCCATATTACTCTTTCAACATTTTGGGTTGCCGACGCCTGCTCTAACACATAAAAAGGTATACAAAAGTCTGCTTTTTAAAATTAAATTATTATTTTAATAGTTAGTTTTCTTTTTTAATTTGTGTTATATATATATAATCTATTACAGGAGGAAGTATGTCCAAGTCTTTGATGGATTTCTATGCCAGTAAATGATGTTAGCATAAAATAGTATTGCAATAAATCGTGGAAAAAACCCCTACATTTATCATATTTTATTTATTAGTATTTTATTTTTGTTGTTTTTTAATAATAGGTAATATAATTCGTTAGCGAATGAGAAAGTATATTTAAACATTTGATGGATCTGTGAATTAGTAATTGATCCATCAAATAATAATAATATACCGTATTTTTCGGACCATAGGGCGCATTGGATTATAAGGCGCACTGCCGATGAGCGGGTCTACTCAGGTCTATTTTTATACAAAAGGCACACCGGATTATAAGGCACATTAAAGGAGTCATATTATGATTTTTTTTCTACATTTAAAACACTATCTTGTGTTGGTGGTTCTTTAATGAAAGTGTTGCACAGATTATGTTTTACAGACCATTTTCGAGTCGCTTTCTAAGCGTCTCTTCAGGATGCGCCGTTTTGTGAGCGGTCTTATTTACGTGGCTCACCTTCGACAGCGTCTTCTCCCCGTCATCTTTATTGTAGCGATGTAGCGTTGAAGAAGTGTCAAAAGATGGAGCTAACTGTTTAAATGACATTCAGACTTTACTTAAATCAATAACGGAGCAGCATCTCCTCATCCGTGGCTCAATAATGCAACATCAACGGCAGAAATGTGTCCCGTGGAAAAACCGTCCGACCAGAACCCTCTAATAACTAAAGTTCCATGGGTGTATTATGTAAACCCACTACAGTTTTTAGCGTTTTGATTGCTATTCTACTGACAGATATAAGTAAGAACTTTATGCTACTTTATATTAGAAATGCCAACAGAGGAAGATGAATGTCACATAACAAGAAGATAGAGGAAAAGAAGAAGCTCATCGACTACGGTGTCAGCACGGACTACAATTGCGGACACGTGCACATTTTCAGTACTTATGCAGATCCCAAATACAGCTCAGCAGGTACCAGAAGGTAAAAAAAGTTTATTTTGCATAATATTGCGAAAACAAAACGCCAGATAATATCTTTCCTTATACACACACCATAATAATACCCGTATGTTTAATGCATTAACAATCCATCAAGCGGTGCGGCTTCATAGCTTACCGAAGTCATACTAAAACCTTTTGATGGATTTTTCAGCGCCGTGTGTAATGTTCTATATTCTCAATGGAACGTTTAATTTTTTGGTGTTGTTTACTCCCGTCATCTTATTATAACTTAGATTTATATCGCGCTTTTCTAAACACTCAAAGCACTCACAAATAAGTGGCACTCATCATTCATTCACACCTGGTGGTGGTAAGCTACATCAGCAGCCACAGCTGCCCTGGGGTAGACTGACGGAAGCGTGGCTGCCAATTTGCGCCTACGGCCCCTCCGACCACCACCTGTCATTCATTCATCGTTCATTCACCAGTGTAAGCGGCACCAGGGGCAAAGGGTGAAGTGTCCTGCCCAAGGACACAACAGCAGCATTTTTTTGGGATATCAATAGGTGGAAAGCGAACCTGCAACCCTCAGGTTTCTGGCCGGCCGCTCTACCCACTACACCATGCCGCTCCATGCAGTTTACACTTATCTCTTATGTACGACTGCCATCTACTGGTCACACTTATCATTTCACCATGTACCGAATAAAATTGCGCTGAGGTCAGTAAGCACAACCAGAATTATGCCGTTGATTAGGAGCACCAGGCTATAAGGCGTACTGTTGATTTTTGAGAAAATGAAAGGATTTTATGTGCGTCTTACAGTCCGACAAATACGGAAATGCTAAATGTTCTAGTCATAAAACCAAAAAAAAATTGTATTTATTTAATACTTTATATTCTCATATTTTAATCTTAAATTAAATGTTGTTCTTTGCAGGTTTTTTTTTTTTTAAATAAGAAAAGAAATAACGGGTACATTAATGACTCGTCATGACCAGACTGTACTCCCTGTTACTGATGAACGATAAAAAAAAGCAACCCAGCAGGTTAATTACGTACTCTCCATATGTTCCCCACATGCAAATTAGATGCCTTCTACATAGTTTGCACAATGAGGCCTTAACGAGCCACTGTGAGATGCGTATTAATGCTGGGATGCATTTAAACATAATGGACACGTTGGAGGAAATGGTCAAGAAGCTTCTTTGACCTATGTTCTAAGTATTGTCTTCACTGGTGGCTGTGGTCCAAACATCATGGCGGAGGCTGAGGTTTAAAAATAAAGCTCCCAATGACCTGCTAGCTGGCTGAAGCAGTAATGGGACATTTACGAGTAATTAATAATAATTAGCCACCCCCTGCAGGGAGGCAGGTCCTTCATGGCCACTGTGTTCTGCTAGTTGGGGCTCAAGCCAAGTGGTCAGAAAAACGGGTTTCTGCTGAGCCAAAAAGAGCGGGGGAACCCCTGGCGCTATCCTGGCAGGCCATTGGCAGAAGGGGCCACAGCCACTAAACGGGTCTATTAGTCAAACGTTGAAAAGATGCAGGAGTTTACAGAGCAGAGGACGTGCAGGCAGGGTCGTTCTGGCTTTGAAAACAGGACAGGGAAGATTTTTTGGGTGGTTCCTTTCCACCAAGTCATTTTTCCAGAAAGTACTGAAAACCTAAAAATGTTGGCTGCCATTTTGATATGTTTGTGAAATGGGCTACCATATACCCCTCCCCCAACACCATATATTATCAACCTCCCACAAAAAAAAACAAAAAAAAACAAAAACTGAACACCAGTTTAAAAAGAAAGAAAAAATCAGATTTTACTCAACAGAAAAGCAAAAATGCAAAAATATCATCCATTTAAAAAAACATAAAACAACATGTTCATGAGTACCGTATTTTTCGGACTATAAGGCGCATTTAAAATCCTTTATTTTCTCAAAAATCGACAGTGTGCCTTATAACCCGGTGCGCCTAACATAGGGCATAATTCTGGTTGTGCTTACCGACCTCAAAGCTATTTTATTTGGTAAATGGTGTAATATGGATGGCAGTCAAACATAAGAGATACGTGTAGACTGCATTTTGACTCAAGTGAAGAACACCAAAACTTTAAATGTTCCATTGAGAATATAGAACATAACACACGGCGCTCAAAAATATGACAAAATATTTTAGTACGACTTCGGTAAGCTATGAAGCCGCACCGCTTGATGGATTGACGCCGCATTAAACATGCGAGTATTATTATGGTGTTTGTATAAAGACCACAAAATGTCACCTATTAACGGACATACTATCTGCCGTTTTGTTTCGCAATATTATGCAAAACCAACTTTTCTTACCTTCTGGTACCTGCTGATGTGCATATGGGATCTGCATAAGTACTGAAAATGTGCGCGTGTCTGCAATTGTAGTTTGTGTAGTCGTAAGCTTCTTCTTTTTCTCTACCTTCTTATGTGGCATTCATCCTCCGCTGTTGCCATATCTAATATAAAGTAGTGTAAAGTTCTTACTTATATCTGTCAGTAGACTAGCTATCAAAGTGCCAAAAACTGTAGTGGGTTTACAAAATCCCCCCATGGAACTTTAGTTATTAGAAAAGTGGTTCCTGACTTGGGTTCGATCGAACCCTAGGGGTTTCGGTGAGTCGGCCTCAGGGGTTCGGTGGAGCCTCCACCGCGGAAGTCAAGCCACACCCGACTCATAGTGTACATAAAAACTTCTCCCTATCGTTATATCATGGATACGGCAACAGCAGATGTCAAACTGATTTGCAGGCGTGTAATTTGTTGTAAGTTCATGCACTGTGTTGGTTTTGTTCTTTGAACATGGTGATGTTCATGCACGGTTCATTTTGTGCACCAGTAAAAAAATCATATAACTTTGTCTTGAATTTGAAAAAAATATGTATTTTTTACTAAGAAGGGTTCGGTGAATGCGCATATGAAATTGGATCAGTTCGGTACCTCCAACATGGTTAATAACCACTGTATTAGAGGGTTCCAGTCAGACGGTTTTTCACGGGACACATTTCCGGCGTTGTTGCAACGAGTGAGCCACGAATGAGAAGATGCTGCTCCGTTATTAATTTAAGTAAAGTCTGAATTTCATTAAAACAGTTAGGTCCATCTTTTGACACTTCTTCCACTCCCGTCCTTGCACGCTACACCGCTACAACAAAGATGACGGGGAGAGGACGCTGTCGTTGGTGAGCCACGTAAATAAGACCGCCCACAAAACGGCGCATCCTGAAGAGACTGTCAGAAAGCGACGTGAAGATGATCTGTAAAACAAAACATTTTGACCAAAGAACCACCATCACATGTTATGTAGACCAGTGGTCCCCAACCACCGGGCCGCGGCTCGATTGGTACCGGGCCGCAGAAGAATTTTCTATAATTGTTTTTTTTTAATTTTTATTAAATCAACATAAAAAACACAAGATACACTTACAATTAGTGCACTAACCCAAAAAACCTCCCCTTTTCATGACCAAAAAAACAAACCAAAAAACCAAACAAACACACACACACACACAAATTATCAAGTGTTGACGGTCCGCGGCTACAAAAAGGTTGAGGACCACTGATGTAGACCACAAGGAAATTGAAATTTTAGAAAAATTACATTAGAAAAAAATCATAATATGACTAATTTAATACGCTTTATAATCCGGTGCGATTTTTGTACGAAAAAAGACCGGAATAGACCCACTCATCGGCAGTACGCCTTTTAATCTGGTGCGCCCTATGGTCCGAAAAATACGGTACATCTCCTTTGCGACGTGTGCATGTCTGTCTGTGCAGGCGTAACAGAGGACAGTCACCCTCAAAAATAGTGCTATCTTGTTACACAAATTGCCTGTGCTTTTAGCTCAGTAGTCACGGCACTCCCCTCTCACACCGGCGACCTGGGTTGACTGGCCCTTCGGAACAGTAGAAAAAAAACAACGCGGCCGAGAGAGAGAAAGTGTACAAAACCGGTAACAAAGCAGAGCTTGGGGTGGCATGGCGCGACGCGGACGGAGTAGGGGCCGTGCCAGCAACTTGAGGGTTCCAGGTTTGATTACGGCTTCCGCCATACTCGTCATGGCCATTGTATACTTGAGCAAGACACTTCACTCACCTTCCTCCTGTTGGGTCGTGGTTAGCACCTTGCATGGCAGCTCCCGCCATCAGTGTGTGAATGTGATGCATCATGTAAAGTGTATTGGGCATCATTCAAGGTATAGTAAGGCGCTTTATAAAATAAAATAAAAGACATAAAACAATGTGATTGACAGCTACTGGATGGGGGCGTATGGGCTTCAGCCCAGGTAATCCCGTGCATAAAGGTGGCCATGATCTCTATGCTCCCGAGTGGAAGGGGAAAGACTTTCTCTCCACATAAAAAACGCATTTACCCGGTTGTCATGCGCATTATGGCCAATTAGAAAACTGAAAAAGCTACCTTAGATGACTTATTCGCGCATTATAACGCCTGTTTATCAATATAGTGATACATTACATTAGGGTTGTACGGTATATCGGTACTAGTATAGTACCGCGATACTAATGAATCATATTCGGTACTATACCACCTATAAAAAGTACCGGTCAACCCCCCACCTCCCAGCCACCCGTTTTTTTGGGGAAGGGCATGACGGCATCACAATGTTAACAAACGGCATCGGTTGATCTACACCTAACATCCACTGTAATGATACCAAGTACAGGAGCATATCTATTCGATACTACTATGATAACAACAATATTTTATAGCATCACAAAATCTTTTTTTATTTTTTATTTTTACTATGTTTATAAACTCAAGAAATAACTCCCTGGACACATGACAACTTAAATTATGACCACTGTATGATCCTGTAACTACTTGGTATCGGATTGATAACTAAATTTGTGGTATCATCCAAAACTAGTGTAAAGTATCAAACAACAGAAGAATAAGTGATTATTACATTTTAACAGAAGTGTAGATAGAACATGTTAGAAGAGAAAGTAAGCAGATATTAACAGTAAGTGGATTACTAATCATTTTTTACAGTTTGTCCTTCATAATTTTGACAAAATAATAGAACGAGATATGACACAATATGTTACTGCATATGTCCGCAGATTAAATAAGGAGCCTTTGTTTGCTTACTTACTACTAAAAGAAAAATTTTCTTGTATGTTCACTATTTTATGTAGGGACAAAATTGCAACAAGAAAGATGTTTAATGTACCGTAAAAAAATGTTTTTAAATAAAGCCAATAATGCCATTTTTGTGGTCCCCTTCATTTAGAAAAGTAGTATTGAAATACATTTTGGTACCGGTATCAAAATATTGGTATCGGGACAACCCTACTTGACACAAAACACAAAGCTCAGTTTTAGCACGTCTACAAACAAACACTGAATCTTGAAATTCGGAAAATCCGACGTCGGTTAATAAAAATTTTAAGAACTCAATTTTTGAAGACAAAATCTTTTTTTTGAGCGGACAAGAGGCCAAAACACAGGAAAACGTGGGCTTAAAAATATCTGTATTTGTCTCGACATGGCTTCAATAAAAAGTTCTACAAAATCAAAAGTTAAAGCAGTCATGTTAGGATAGGATAGCATAGGTTTTAATCGTGATTGCACAAGTACAACAAAACTTTGTTTTCAGCACAAACCTGTTCAAGATTAGACAAACAGTGTACAGGGTTACAGAACAGGAACGCTGATGGGTCGCCATAAGGCGCCCCGTAAAAGATGGGAAAAAGGTAAACGCTGGGGAAGGATGAGTAAAAAAATACAATCCAGACAGGGCTCCTAAGGGGGCCCAGTCTGGAGTGGGAAAAAAACCTCTATAGCAAAGCACATGTACATATTACAACATACATCTCTAGATATCTAGCAACAGAGGGAAGGTAGTTCAAGGTCATGGTGGTAGGCCGCAGCTCTCAGGCGCTGACCATCCATTCATCACCCCTATAGGATTTGCGTCGAGGGCGTTGGGTTGGGAGGGGATGGAGTGTGTATGTGTGGCATATATTTTTGTGGATGTGTGTGTGTGTGTGTGTGTGTAAGCCCGTAGTATGTCTCTGTTCCGCGGCCTTGATATATTGCAGTCGCTAGTCCAAAGTCAACAACAGGTGTGTGTCCATGAAAGACAAAAAGGGAGCTTGTTGTGTCTTCGCTGCGCTGTCCTTTGGGAGAGTCTCGAACCCAGGGTAACAATCCAACAAATAATCCAAGTTAGAATGATTTAGCTTTGTATTATAAGCGTCAATGTTTCCACTTTGTCTCATTACATTCGGCCTTTCTGCTCTCATAAAATAAATGTTGCTGTTCTTTTTGGACAGTTGTATTTTTAGAAAAAAAAAAAAAAAAGGCAGCACTTTGGACACTCCTTCCTTGACACAAGCTTCTAAGATGATCATCTGCCGTGCGCATCTCAATGCTCCAAACAATGTGAGGGCGATGCGCCTCAATCCCCACTTAGCAAAAGAAAGGTTACAAATCACATCAGGTCTCTCTCCGGGTGAAGGACCCTCCTCTGATTATGCGATCGGGGTTTTGATTTCATTAGACATGCAATTGATGAGGGGAACAAAGGAGTAATTTCTCATTCATGGTGACTAAATCACGAGCCTTGTCTTTTACCTTTGGTAATTCATTGGTCCCTTTTGGATGTGAAGACCTTTATAATCACCGCTACAAGAGGGATGGCGGCGAGGAGGGGCGGGCAGGATGAGTCCGAGACAGGAAGAAGATGAGAAGAGAGTAAATGTGAAGACGTGCCAAGGGTTTGCCAGGCGGCCAGGTTTAATTCTTAGGCTGTTTTTTTTTTAACGCGATCCTTTCCGTGGTGTCACGAAGTGACGGATACACGCCATCTAATTTTTATTAGGCGCAGTCACTTGAATCAGGCCTGGGGACGAGACAAGACAGGACTATTTTGGCCATTTGTTTCCTTCTCAGCATATTAAATGATAAATGATAAATGGGTTGTACTTGTATAGCGCTTTTCTACCTTCAAGGTACTCAAAGCGCTTTGACACTACTTCCACATTTACCCATTCACACACACATTCACACACTGATGGAGGGAGCTGCCATGCAAGGCGCCAACCAGCACCCATCAGGAGCAAGGGTGAAGTGTCTTGCTCAGGACACAACGGACGTGACGAGGTTGGTACTAGGTGGGAATTGAACCAGGGACGCTCGGGTTGCACACGGCCACTCTCCCCACTGCGCCACGCCGTCCCCCTTGCAACACTTACTGCTATTGCTATTAATGCTTTTTTTCTGACTACAACCACTGCTGGTTGTTCATTGGTCAGGCAGATTCATCATTGTAATGATGATACAAAATGAGAAATGACAGGAAAGCTAATGTTAGATTACTTACTCTGCACTGCTGACCAGTCTCTGCTCGAGATGTTCTCCTGCTGGCTCCACTATGGACTGGACTCTCACTCTTATGTTAGATCCACTATGCACTGGACTTTCACAATATCATGTTGGACCCACTCGATGTCCATTGTATCCGGTCTCCCCTAAAAGGGGGGGGGGGGGTTACCCACATTTGCAGTCCTCTCCAAGGTTTCTCATAGTCATTCTCATCGACGTCCCACTAAGTTGTGAGTTTTTCATTTCCCATACAGCGGGGCAAAAAAGTATTTAGTCAGCCACCGATTGTGCAAGTTCTCCCACTTAAAATGATGACAGAGGTCTGTAATTTTCATCATAGGTACACTTCAACTGTGAGAGACAGAATGTGAAAAAAAAAAAAACAGGAATTCACATTGTAGGAATTTTAAAGAATTTATTTGTAAATTATGGTGGAAAATAAGTATTTGGTCAACCATTCAAAGCTCTCACTGCTGGAAGGAGGTTTTGGCTCAAAATCTCACGATACATGGCCCCATTCATTCTTTCCTTAACACGGATCAATTGTCCTGTCCCCTTAGCAGAAAAACAGCCCCAAAGCATGATGTTTCCACCCCCATGCTTCACAGTAGGTGTGGTGTTCTTGGGATGCAACTCAGTATTTTTCTTCCTCCAAACACGACGAGTTGAGTTTATACCAAAATGGATACATGGATAATACTTTATTTGTCACCATGGAAGCAAAAATGTGTGATTTAGAAGTAGCTAAAACACTGCCGACTGCGGCTGGACATTAGCCGCTAGCTAGCTAGACATGTCTTAAAGCACCTCGTCCTGAGGGCGTTTCAGTATTCACCTTTATCGTTTGTTTTTATGCCATAATGCGTCTGTTCTCCCTTTTCTGTCTACACACTGTGTCTGCTTGTAAGTACTCTGTGATTGTGCGCTGCCGAACATGCTCCTTTGCTCGTAAACCAGCAATGTACTTTATACCGGTACTTTTCAGAGGCGGTATAGTACCGAAAATGATTCATTGGTATCACAGTTTTATACTAAAACTTGTATACTGTACAACCCTATTGAACAGATCATTAATACATTCTTTGGAGAAAAAAAAGGATGAATATATTTTTTTAATTTGTCACATAATATTAGACAAATGACAACATGTGGCAGTGCATGTTTTTCCCTGGTAAATATATTGCATTAAATTGATACGTACCGCATTTCCTTTAATAGCCGCTGGGGCGCTAATAATTTATAACCTCTTCTCACTTCTGCGCTTATTCAAGGCATGCGGTAAAAGTAAGCATTCGCTAATAATTTTAAAACCTCTTCTCACCCCTGCGCTTACTAATGGCATGCAGTAAAAAATTGAGTGTGATATAAAGAAAAAAAAAAAAAAAGTTCTGCAGCCGCGGCCCGGTGGTTGGGGACCACTGCTCTACAACATGTCATCGCGCCCAACTTTATACCATGCTATTTGCGTGCCGGTCGGACGCATGCATATCGCTGCTTCTCATACGAGATTGCAATGCATACTTGGTCAACAGCCATACCTTTTACACTGATGGTTGTGATATAAACAACTTTAACACTCTTACTAATATGCGTCACACTCTGTGAACCCACACCAAACACATTTCTGGAGAACATTGGCTCTGTAACACATTATAAACGCAACATAAGAATTACCCAGAATTCCAATCCATCCGTGACTCTTGGCTATATTATACACGCGACCCCAACCCCGCCCACCTTAACCAAGGAGATGGGGGGTTTGGTGATAGCGGGGTGTATAATATAGCCAAGAGTCATGGATGCATTGGAATTCTGGGTAATTCTTATGTTGCGTTTATAATGTGTTACAGAGCCAATGTTCTCCAGAAATGTGTTTGGTGTGGGTTCACAGAGTGTGGCGCATATTTGTAAGAGTGTTAAAGACAAGTTGTTTTATATCTCAACCATCAGTGTGATCTGTATGGCTGTGGAAAAAGACCCCTGGTTTACACATAGTAAAAGCAAAAAAAAAACTCCTCCGCCATTTTGGAAATGACGACAGGAGAAGCGTCACTCATGACGTCACGACTTTGACCCGGCGGTAAAAGTAAGCATGCGCTAATAAATTTGGGGAGCGAGTTTGACCCGGCAGTAATTCAAGGCAGGCGCATATTACATGCCCGGCGGCCATTCAAGGATATACGGTGTACGGTATTATTACTATAATATCATTACATTCTCATTGTCATCATGTGTTGTTTAAGTGTATTTTTTACACAGTATATTAATATTCATGTAAGTTATTTTTTTAAGTACCGCTAATTACATAATTAGTGGGTCTTAACTAAATCATGGAGTAAATATTATCCCGAGTAAATGTGATGAGCAAAGTAAACAATAAGAAATGTTAACTGTGCTGTCGCAAGGACAGCGGTGACAGTGTATCATATGGTAAAATGATGGGGGTCGGAGCCGGAGAACATAGCAGGACGTCAGCTTGTTGGTCGGAATGATGATGATGATGCCGCTGCTGATGGTGATGATGATGACAGTGGTGTATTACACACAGGCAAATGATGTGCTGCTCGGCCCGCATTAGCATGAATGCGTCATTATGCCAATACTTGTACATAATGGCAACAACTCCGCGGAGGGGTCGGGCCTCGTCACGGCTCATCAGCCCGCTGACGGCCTTGTCCTAAAGAGAAGAGAGGCGGCGCCGCTTCCCGCTTAATCCATCGCTTCTACTTATCACACCCCCCAACCACCACCTAACTGCATAACACTCCCAAATTACTTTTTAATGCATTATTTCCTAGCAAAATCATTTTTATACTTTATTATTGAAAATATAACATTCAAATGATCCAATTAGGCGACATGATGATGGAGATGGCATGACAAAAGTATATGGCGATAGTGTTTTCATGTTCTTCATCATGTTTGCTTTTAACCCCATGTTGCCTTCACTGAAGTCTGTAGGTCTCAGCTCTCAACCTGACCTATGTTCATTGGCGCCGGTATCGCTACGCAACACGCTGAAACGCGGCCTGGCTGGAGCCATTAGCTCTTCTGAATGCCACAAGCTGATTATTTCTCTACTGTAATTACATTATCGTCTCCTTTATGCAGGAGTGGTCCATGGGGACTAATGGGTACAGCCATGTATAATTCATTTATCATTAGCATCCAATTTGACAATTACATTGTGATTGTTGAATTTTAAATAGCAGACAAAGCTCTTTTGTTATTATCTTTGAGGGTTTTTTTTTCTTTCTTTTAGCGAGTCAAACTTTGGAAATAAAGCAGTCTTTAAAGCAACAATATGCGCTAATAGTACTTTTTGTAAAAGCTTTAAGAACATGTTGTTACACTATAGCTTGAAATTAGCACTAAAGCCATTCTAAATATGCAGTCATTAAGCAGATATGTTTGAAATACCAGCGGTCTGTATGAATGGCATTGAAGAAAAATGGCATGGATAAAGTTGACCTGGCAATTTTTCCGCCTGGGACGATATTTGGTAAGTCAATTAACCGGACGATAAATGAATATAAAGTCGGTAAATTTGCCTGCATGGGTTACGGTTTACCAGAGCGGTCACTGTTTTGTGTCGGTTTCAGCAGCTGCGGGCAATTGTACTACAAATACAAACCCCGTTTCCATATGAGTTGGGAAATTGTGTTAGATGTAAATATAAATGAAATACAATGATTTGCAAATCATTTTCAACCCATATTCAGTTGAATATGCTACAAAGACAACATATTTGATGTTCAAATGTTTTTTGCAAATAATCATTAATTTTTAAATTTGATGCCAGCAACACTTGACAAAGAAGTTGGAAAAAGGTGGCAATAACTACTGACAAAGTTGAAGAATGCTCATCAAACACTTTTATGGAACATCCCACAGGTGTGCAGGCTGATTGGGAACAGTTGGGTGCCATGATTGGGTATAACAGCAGCTTCCATGAAATGCTAAGTAATTCACAAACAAGGATGGGGCGAGGGTCACCACTTTGTAAGCAAATTGTCGAACAGTTTTAGAACAACATTTCTCAACAAGCTATTGCAAGGAATTTAGGGATTTTACCATCTACGGTCCGTAAAATCATCAAAAAGTTCAGAGAATCTGGAGAAATCACTGCACATAAGCGATGATATTACGGACTTTTGATCCCTCAGGCGGTACTGCATCAAAAACCGACATCAGTGTGTAAAGGATATCATCACATGGGCTCAGGAACACTTCATAAAACCACTGTCAGTAACTACAGTTGGACGTTACATTTGTAAGTGCAAGTTAAAACTCTACTATGCAAAGCCAAACCCATTTATCAACAATATCCTGAAACGCCGCCGGCTGGCTGGGCCCGAGCTCATCTAAGATGGACTGATGCAAAGTGGAAAGTGTTCTGTGGTCTGACGAGTCCACATTTCAAATTATATTTGGAAACAGAGGACGTGGTGTCCTCCAGAACAAAGAGGAAAATAACCATTCGGATTGTTACAGGCGCAAAGTTCAAAAGCCAGCATCTGTGATGGTATGGGGGTGCATTAGTGCCCAAAGCATGGGTAACTTACACACCATTAATGCTGAAAGGTCCATACAGGTTTTGGAACAACATATGTTGTCATCCAAGCAACATTATGGACGCTCCTGCTTATTTCAGCAAGACAAGTGTTAAACCAGCGTGGCTTCGTAAAAAAAGAGTGTGGGTACTTTCCTGGCCCGCCTGCAGTACAGACCTGTCTCCCATCGAAAATGTGTGGCGCATTATGAAGCGTAAAATATGACAGCGAGACCCCAGACTGTTGAACGACTGAAGCTCTACGTAAAACAAGAATGGGAAATAATTCCACTTTCAAAGCTTCAACAATTATTTTCCTCAGTTCCCAAACGTTCATTGAGTGTTGTTAAAAGAAAAGGTGATGTAACACAGTGGTGAACATGTCCTCTCCCAACTAGTTTGGCACGTGTTGCAGCTATGAAATTCTAAGTTAATTATTATTTGCAAAAAATATATAAAAAAAATTTATGAGTTCGCACATCAAATATATTGTATTTGTAGTGCATTCAACTGAATATGTGTTGAAAATGATTTGCAAATCATTGTATTCCGTTTATATTTACATCTAACACAATTTCCCAACTCATGGAAACGGGGTTTGTACAAGGTAGTAATAATAACCGCTGTAAAACTCCCAACATTTAGTATTACCGTGTTAAATTGAAATGATCAAAAAGCTGTGATTAATACCAACACTAGTGCACCGCTATATAAGATGCACCCACTAAATTTTAGAAGAAAAAACTATTTTCTATTATATTAGTTGCACCGGATGGTGCAAAATGACTATTTACACAGAAAGATTGTGTAAATGTTTATTTGCATACCTTAATTGTTTCCAAATGATGGTTGTCACTCAGCGTTAAACGGCTCATCAAACAAAACAGAAGTCATCGTCATCAACCCATTACCTTCCAAAGCTAGCTCTCCAATTAGCTAAACAGACTCAATAAGTCCACTGTGACATTTTGGTGAATTTACTGAGTAGTTTGAGGGCTTCACGGTGGCAGAGGGGTTAGTGCGTCTGCCTCACAATACGAAGGTCCTGCAGTCCTGGGTTCAAATCCATGCTCGGGATCTTTCTGTGTGGAGTTTGCATGTTCTCCCCGTGAATGCGTGGGTTCCCTCCGGGTACTCCGGCTTCCTCCCACTTCCAAAGACATGCACCTGGGGATAGGTTGATTGGCAACACTAAATTGGCCCTAGTGTTTTAATGTGAGTGTGAATGTTGTCTGTCTATCTGTGTTGGCCCTGCGATGAGGTGGCGACTTGTCCAGGGTGTACCCTGCCTTCCGCCCGATTGTAGCTGAGATAGGCGCCAGCGCCCTCCGCGACCCCGAAAGGGAATAAGCAGTAGGAAATGGATGGATGGATACTGAGTAGTTTGTGAAACTGAAACAATACAAAAATATTGCCATTGTAAGTAATTAATACTAACACAGACACTCGTAAAACGTGTTCGCATACTAGCTAATGCTAAGGAGACTAGCGTCACTGAATTACAATAGCCCACACAAATATGCATGAAAACACTACGACAGACATCACATTAAGTTTAAACAGTTTTAGTTATACCTTAAAACTTACAGACGTTGCTTAGAGTTATGAATGAAGAATCCATAGAAGTGGAAGACGGCTAGATGACTGAACGGCACTCTACTTAAAGGCCTACTGAAATGAGATTTTCTTATTTAAACGGGGATAGCAGGTCCATTCTATGTGTCATACTTGATCATTTTGCGATATTGCCATATTTTTGCTGAAAGGATTTAGTAGAGAACATCGACGATAAAGTTTGCAACTTTTGGTCCCTCATAAAAAAGCCTTGCCTGTACCGGGAGTAGCAGACGATGTGCGCGTGACGTCATGGGTTGTAGAGCTCCTCACATCCTCACATTGTTTACAATCATAGCCACCAGCAACAAGAGCGATTTGGACCGAAAAAGCGACGATTTCCCCATTAATTTGAGCGAGGATGAAAGACTCGTGGATGAGGAAAGTAAGAGTGAAACACTTGGAAAAAAAAAAAAAAAGGCAAGGGCAGTGAGAGCGATTCAGATGTTATTATAGACACATTTACTAGGATAATCCCGGAAAATCCCTTATCTGATTATTGTGTTACTAGTATTTTAGTGAGATTATAAAGTCAGACCTGAAAGCCGGAGGGGTGTGTTGACCGCCAGTGTCTCTGATGGAAGCCATGGAGGAGCCAAGAAAGTCGCAGCTGCCTTTTTGATAGCTGCTGCAGGAGGACGCAAGCTCTGCTCATGTCTCCGGTAAGAGCCAACTTATTACCACAATTTTCTCACCGAAACCTGCCGGTTGACATGTGGTCGGGAAACATGTTCGCTTGACCGCTCTGTTCCATAGTAAAGCTTCACAAGAAACAAAGAAACACCGGCTGTGCTTTGGTTGCTAAAGGCAGCTGCAATCCACCGCTTCCCACCTACATATTTCTTCTTTATAATCTCCATTATTAATTGAACAAATTGCAAAAGATTCAGCAACACAGATGTCCTAAGTACTGTGTAATTATGCGATTAAATCGGACGACTTTTAGCCGTGAGTGGTGCTAGGATAAAATGTCCGCTACAACCAATAACGTCAGAAGCACGCGTCAACATAAGCGTCATCATTCCGCGACGTTTTCAACAGGAAACTTCGCGCGAAATTTAAAATTGCAATTTAGTAAACTAAAAAGGCCGTATTGGCATGTCTTGCAATGTTAATATTTCATCATTGATATATAAACTATCAGACTGTGTGGGTAGTGGGTTTCAGTAGGCCTTTAAGCAGTAAATGGAAGGACACTGCGTCATACACAGTGAGCAAAACATGGCACCACGGCACAAACAATAAAACACCTTCTCAGTGTATTTGTTTGTTGTTGTTTTTTATGGCTGTCAGCAAAGAAAAATCCACAAATTAGCCGCACAGTTTTATAAGCCGTATGGGAAAAAAGTAACAGCTCATAGTGGGGAATTTACAATTCACAATTAATTTAAATATAAGCCACACCCTCCTCTGTGCAGACGATGCAACAAGTGCCCTGCAGCCCCACAAACTACCAGAGTTAACGTGTTTGCGCTGTTTCTTAGTTTCCGACGTGAAACAATAAATGTTGACTCCGGTTGCACAAATCCAGGAAATTGGCCTGAATGTGCCAGGACTGGGGTAGCACGGTGGAACATGGGTTAGTGCGTCTGCCTCACAATACGAAGGTCCTGGGTTCGATCCTGCGCTCGGGATCTTTCTGTGTGGAGTTTGCATGTTTTCCCCGTAACTGCGTGGGTTCCCTCCGGGCACTCTGGCTTCCTCCCACTTCCAAACACATGCACCTGGGGATAGTTCGATGGGCAACACTAAATTGGCCCTAGTGTGTGAATGTGAGTGTGAATGTTGTCTGTCTATCTGTGTTGGCCCTGTGATGAGGTGGCGACTTGTCCAGGGTGTACTCCGCCTTTCCCCCGATTGTAGCGGAGATAGATGACCTGCGACCCAGAAGGGAATAAGCGGTAGAAAATGGATGGATAGATGGATGGTGCCGGGACTGATACCAAGACAAACCGTGGCCATGTTTACATCCATTAAGAGGAAATCTGTGTGGATGGTCATGTTGTGCGTGCGTGCACATCAATTCACGGACACTTTCATATTCACATTAGACATGTATAGAAGTCAAGTATTTGTTTGGTAGTACAGTGGGGCAAAAAAGTATTTAGTCAACCACCGATTGTGCAAGTTCTCCCACTTAAAATGATGACAGAGGTCTGTAATTTTCATCATAGGTACACTTCAACTGTGAGAGACAGAATAAGAAAAAAAATCCAGGAATTCAGATTGTTGGAATTTTAAAGAAATTATTTGTAAATTATGGTGGAAAATAAGTATTTGGTCAACCATTCAAAGCTCTCACTGATGGAAGGAGGTTTTGGCTCAACATCTCACGATACATGGCCTCATTCATTCTTTCCTTAACACGGATCAATCGTCCTGTCCCCTTAGCAGAAAAACAGCCCCAAAGCATGATGTTTCCACCTCCATGCTTCACAGTAGTTATGGTGTTCTTGGGATGCAAATCAGTATTCTTCTTCCTCCAAACACGACGTGTTGAGTTTATACCAAAATGGATACATGGATGCTACAGCAGAGGATTGGGAGAATGTCATGTGGTCAGATGAAACCAAAATAGAACTTTTTGATTTCAAATAATTAGCGCATGCTTAGTATTACCGCCTGGTCAAACTTGTGACGTCACGAGGGACACTTCCCCTATCATTATTTTCAAAATGGAGGAGGCTGATTGCAATACCGGTAATTTCAAATTACATAAAGGGAAGAAGATTAAGAGCTATATAGTAGGATTTAAGGTCTAAGCTTACATCACACTCACATTTTTACTGCATGCCTTTGGTAAGTGCCGGAGTGAGAAGAGGTTTTAAAATAATTAGCGCATGCTTACTTTTACCTTATGCCTTTGGTAAGCGCAGGAGTGAGAAGAGGTTTTAAATTAATTAGCGCCCCGGTGGCAATTCAAGGAAATACGGTACCGATATAAAAACTTCTGTCGTTCAAATGTCACTTTTCTATTCAAACAAACTTTCCCATTTGCTTCCCATTGCTCCTCCTCCTCCTCCTCGTGTTCTGCTCTGATTTCACATGCTAATTTCCTCGGCGCTCCTCAGCATGATTCCCTCGCTCTCGCTCCCACTCGTGCTGCGATGGCGCTCCCTCCCCTCTGGGACCCCAAGATTAATATTCTTGGGCCCAACAAGATAATTACTGATACTAATTAGACATGATTATGTGAATTTGATACACTTATTACTCGGGATAATGAGTAGGACATATTATCCTAACAAGCGCCCGTGCCGCTTAGTTTACTTAGCGTGCGGCCCGCATGCTATATGTTCCTCTTATCGCCGCCTCAATCACAGGCTGATATTCTGCTCTAATTATTGAATAAAAGGGCCTTGATGTGTTTGTGTGTACCTGGATGGGCGTCAGATAAATTGATTTACTCATTAAATTGTATTGTCTTTAAACAAATGCAGATTTGTAATTGGACGCTAACTTTAATTCCGGTTTAAACAGCAAATATTCTGTTAACGGGAGTTTTTTGGGAGTTTGTCGGAGCTGGAGGAGGTAGGACCCCACACGGCGCCGCCGAGCCCATGAATTAGTAAAGAGATCCTAGGCGTCCGCGGCTCCCCTGATTGGAGGTTAGGAGGAGAGCGCCCGCTGACGCCAGTGGAGATGAATGTGGAAGTCAGGCAGAGGGATGAAGCGAGATAATTAGCGTTCAGAGTGTATCTTGTTAATTAAGGCCTCATTAGAGGCAGCGGCGGAGGAGAATGGCTGTGTGTGTGTGCGTGATTGTTGGAGACAAAGATGGCTGCGGCCTCGCAAAACTTATGACTCCCTTTCCTCGCACACGTTTAACACTCTGTTTTTTCTTTGTTTTCTTCTCGGCAGGCGCTCCTCACTCCAACAGCAGCACGTCTCTTCAGACGGGCGCGTCCGTATTTGCAGGCAGCAAAGACGGGATGCACCAGCGCTCCTTCTCCGTGTCCAGTGCTGACCAGTGGAACGACGCCATCAACACCAGCACGAGCACCGCGCCACGTAAGGACGCTTTCTCATAACACATAACAGGAAAACACGTGTCATGAAATAGGGCAACTCTGACATAAGGGTTAGGTTCCAGTTAAGTTGAGGTAAGATAAGTTAACAGTTGTGATTGGGTTAAGTGAGTGTAAGAGATGATATGTGGCAGATACAATAGCTAAAAAAAAAATTTAGGTGGCCTTTGATCAACATTTAAAAAGATACAGAAGAAACAACAATATATATATATATATGTATATATATATATATATATATATATGTATATATATATATATATGTGTATATATATGTATATATATGTATATATGTGTATATATGTATATGTATATATATATATGTATAACTGTGTATATATATGTATATATATATGTATATATGTGTATGTATGTGTATGTATATATATATATGTATAAATGTGTATATATATGTATATATATATATATATATATATATATATATATATATATATATATATATATATATATATATATACAAATATATATTTGTCCGTTATACAGTGCTCAGTACCGGGGTAGAGCGGAAACCTGCAAACAGGCTTGTGTTTTTTCCTGACCTAACGTGCATATATATATATATACAGTAGAAATATATATATATATATATATATATATATATATATATATATATATATATATATATATATATATATATATATATATATATTAGGGCTGAGCAACGAATACCAATTTTAATCAAAGTTAATCGCACTATTTCTCCGATTAATCGCGATTAACTGCATTGTATACGCAAAGCCCAATGATGAATTCAAAAGTAGTGTGTAGTGCACCTTTATTGGAAAATTCTCCCACATGAACAAAAGCGCCAAAACATTTGTTGTGCAAACACAATTTAAATCAGTCCTTGTTAAACAGTAGCAGTTAAATAGCATATTTTATGAAAATCAACTCAAAAAATGTAAATACACACATTTAACCTTGTTGCCACTGCCAGGGTATTTAAGTTATCCTGTTTGTTATGGAAAATAAATATAATCTACATACAAATCTCTGAGCCACAATCATAACATCTGAACAGGCAATTTCTGATGTAACAGCAGAAACATTTTTATTTATCAGGGATCTTATGTTTAAAAAACCTATATTATAGATAGTGGGCTGTTTTAGGGAATTTTTGATCAAATTATCTGTAGTAGCAATATTAATAATGTTGTGTTTATTCTGCGTAGTGCACTTAAAATAATTATGACCATAACTAGGAATTGATATGATGGGAATTTTCCGATTGTTTGCTTGGTGCTTTGATAAACTGAACGCATCATATACATGGTACTATATTGTGATGTTATGAGCCATATATATCTATATATATGTGTACATATATATTTATATATGTGTGTGTATACTGTATATACACACACACATATACTGTATATATATATGTCTATATATGTGTGATTTTATATATATATATATATATATATATATATAATCTTTAAAATAAAATTAAAAAAAAATATATATATATATATATATTATCTTTTTTTTTTTAAATAGAAAAAAATGTTGCTTAATTATATTTTTATTAAATAAAAAAAACATTTTTGCAAGGATTAGTATAAGTTGTCATGAAATAAAGTTAGGTTAGAATTATCATGTACAATTTAAGGTGAATTTAAATTAGATTACAATTAAAATTAAAATAAAATAATGTTGACCGAGCCCATTATATATATATATATATATATATATATATATATATATATATATATATATATATATATATATATATATATATATGTATTTATTTATTTTCTCTTAGTTAGGTTAGGATTGAATCACAACAAGATTCAATTATTATGTTATTATATCAGGATTATAATTAATTGATGGAATCATTTGTAATAATAAATGTTGACTCCGGTTGCTCAAACTTTATCGTTAAGGGGTTAAAAATGCAATATTTATAAACAAATGTTAGTAGTGTTAAGGTAAAATTGGGATGGAAATATGTTTAGGTGGGTTAAAATACAATAAGGTAAGTGTAAGATAAATTAAGATGTGTACCAACAAATTGTTAATGGTGGCTCAGTTAACAGGATTCAAAAAGTTTTCATAAAAAAATTTACAATTACAAAAAAGTCAATATTTACAAATGAATGTGTGCAAAGGGTCACTTTTTTTAATTATAAAGTAAATTATTGAATCTATAAGTGTACATAATAATGACACTCAAATAGATATCCTATATGAAAAGGTAAGAAAAAAGTATCACCTCAATTGTGGTGTGGATGAGAAGGAATGGTACCCTGATAAAGTTGTTGGAATTAAGACTACTTAAGGTGAGATTTCTGCCATTTACTAACGAGGCTCATTTAGCTGATGAGCTGATCTTTGATCGCTTTGACCTTTTTCCCCAAATTTTTTGTCTGCTGCAGCAATGAAGGTTAACTTCCTGCCGCCACAATGCGCCTTGTCGACAACCCGAAGTCAAATTGTATATTCACCACGCATGTCTTTGCCTTCCATCATAGCCCCAACCCATCCTCCCCTTTCTATTTCGTGCCCCTCACTTCTCTCGCGAGGAGGAAAATGAATGTTTTTCGGGGGCACCATTCATCACCAGTTATTTCCCTCTCTTTGTGGTTGGCAGTAAAAAAGCACTTAAATGCACATCAACAGAATAACAGTCATTTCCATGCATGTTTGCACTCTGGTAGTTCTCATTAGCGCGGCGGCGGCGGCAGCAACGGCAGCGTTACCCCCCCGCCCCCTCACCCCTCCTGTGCTCCACCGTGCACCCCCACCCGTCCCCTCCATCCTTCCTTCTCCCAGGAGCCCCGGCAGTTTAAAGAGCGCACTTTACGAGCGCTGCAGGAGTCCGACTGCATGCCCGGCCCTCGTAGTTGGCTCCCGCCTCTCATTTGGACCCATTGTACGATCAATTCTGCCTGGACGCCGCCGCCACTTCCGTCATTTTCCATCAGCGGCAGCACGCCAACAAGCAGAAGGACTCAAATTTGTGAGCTCTTGAGATGAAAAGTGGGAATTTTGCGTGCATATTAAATATTTTCCAGTGGCAGCACTAAATAAAAAACACATAAGTGTCGCAATTACAGTGCAACCTCTTTAGTTATAATAGGTGATTTTGGATGGGAATATTTAAAAGGAACAAATAAAACTGATTGATCTGTTCTAGAGTCAAACTGTCTCTATAATGGAGTTAAAGTGTGATCTCAATGAACACTAGACTAATGTTTGGTATTATGGATGGGATTAAGCAAGGAACTCAAACAAAACAATTATATATCAATGTATCTTTTATTCATACTTTTAATTTATTTGTATATTATGTTCATTTTACTTTGTTTTATTTCACTTTTAGGTTTTATTTTTTTGAATGCGTATAAGTAATTGCAGAATGCAGACAGAATTATATATTTAAATTGGCTTCTTTGTGCTCCTTTTAAGCCAAGTTGAATAATAGAACTTTGACATATCTAGTGTTGTCCCGATACCAAAATTTTGGTACCGGTACCAACATTTTTTAAATACTTTTTGGTACTTTTCTAAATAAAGGGTACCACAAAAAATGACATTATTGGCTTTATTTTAACAACAAATCTTACAGTACATTAAACATATGTTTCTTATTGCAAGTTTGTCCTTAAATAAAATAGTGAATATACTAAGTAAGTAAGCAAAAAAAAAGCTCCTAATTTAGCTGCTGACATATGCAGTAACATATCGTGTCATTTATCATTGTATTATTTTGTCAAAATTATTAAGGACAAGTGATACAAAATGAATTATTAATGTACTTGTTCATTTACTGTTAATATCTGCTTACGTTCTCTCCTAACATGTTTTATCTACACGTCTGTTAAAATGTAATAATTACTTATTCTTCTGTTGTTTGGATACTTTACATTAGTTTTGGATGATACCAAGAATTTGGGTATCAAGTCGTTACAGGACCATACATTGATCATAATTTAAGTCCTAATGTGTCCAGGAACCGGTACTTTTCAGAGGTGGTATAGTACCGAAAATGATTCATTAGAATTGCGGTACTATACTAATACCGCCATACCGTACAACCCAAGAAATATCTAAATGTAACTTGTTGAGCATGTTTAAAACAAACTCTCACTATCATAAAACCTTTAGCAGCTGCACTGTCAATGTCTTAAAGGGGAACATTATCACCAGACCTATGTAAGCGTCAATATATACCTTGATGTTGCAGAAAAAAGACCATATGTTTTTTTAACCGATTTCCGAACTCTAAAAGGGTGAATTTGGCGATTGAAACGCCTTTCAATCTTTCGCTGTCGGAGCAATGACCTTTCACCCGTGACGTCACAACAGGAAGCAATCCGCCATTTTCTCAAACACATTACACACACCAAGTTAAATCAGCTCTGTTATTTTCTGTTTTTTCGACTGTTTTCCGTACCTTGGAGACATGCCTCGTCGGTGTGTTGTCGGAGGGTGTAACAACACGAACAGGGATGGATTCAAGTTGACTTAGGTGGAGTGTGCTAATCAGACATATCAATGGTCACGGCATGCTAATCGATGCTAACATGCTATTTAGGCTAGCTGTATGTACATATTGCATCATTATGCATCATTTGTAGCTATATTTGCATCCAGCCTTTCCCTCCACCCACATTTAATGCCAAACAAAGACATACCAATCGACGGATTCAAGTTGCACCAGTGTTCAATAGATGCGAAAGTCCCTCGTTTGTTTTGTTCTGTCGCAGCATCGCTACCGACGATAGCGATGCTACGACAGAAATGTGTGGATATCCTGCGACACTCAAAGCAGATGCATTTCCAACGATAAAGTCAACGAAATCATAAAGATGAGTTTTGTTGATGTTATTGACTTATGTGCTAATCAGACATATTTGCGCACGGCATAACTGCAAGCTAATCGATGCTAACATGCTATTTAGGCTAGCTGTATGTACATGTTGCATCATTATGCCTCATTTGTAGCTATATTTGCACACAGCCTTTCCCTCCACCCACATTTAATGCAAAACAAACACATACCAATTGACGGATTCTAGTTGCACCAGTTGTCAAAAGATGCAATCGTTGGTTAGAAGGCGATCGCAGAATTTGTCCTCGTTGCCGTTGTCTGTCGTGATATGGCTCAATAGCTTCAGTTTCTTCTTCAATTTCGTTTTTGCTATCTGCCTCCACATTCCAACCATCCGTTTCAATACATGCGTAATCTGTTAAATCGCTTAAGTCGCTGAAATCCGAGTCTGAATCCGAGCTAATGTCGCTATATCTTTCTGTTCTATCCGCCATGTTTGTTTGTATTGGCATCACGCGGTGACGTCACCGGAAAATGAACGGGTGGATATACCGATGGTCAAAATCAGGCACTTTAAAGCAGTTTTTCGGGATATTGCGTGATGGGTACAATTTTGAAAAAAACTTCGAAAAATAAAATAAGCCACTGGGAACTGATTTTTATTGGTTTCAACCCTTCTGAAATTGTGATAATGTTCCCCTTTAAGGAAGGTCTGACACACTAAACAGCCACGTAAGAATCCACCCGACATTCTAGTGGAGCTTTTATCAGGGGGCATACATTGTGGATTGTCCATGTGTAATCATTTAAACTATAGTATTTCCTAATGTTTCAGCCGTCCAAGTGAAAAAAAAGCGGCACGTTGCGTCACATTAGCTGTGCCGCTTGTGCTGAGTGTTGTCTTGAACGGCGGCACGCTGCCACACATGTAGCAGCTCCTGGTCCGGGCGTCTGTTTCAATTTCCCTGCTCGCCTACAACAGCCACCATGAGACGAGTCATTAGCTGGCTCAGACAGCTGGGGGCACGGGGGTCCTCCGTATGTCTCTCCCCACCACCGCCTCCCCTCCTTCCTCTCCATCCTAACGTCTGTCCCGGCAGCCCAGCTCCGTATGGCTGGAACCTGCCTCCCAAGTGACAGCCAGCATTTGTTTAATGTCGCTTGAGGTTAGAGGGGAGCGCTGCCCCTCTGGGGGGAGTGCAGGGAGAGGGGGGGGGAGTCATGAACACCTCTAATTATCAATATCTGCACTCTAATGTTGTGGAACATGACCCTGGGCGTGTTCACCCTGTACCCGGAACATAACCCAGGAGATACATTCTCTCCACCTCAAGTACTCGCACTACACCATTTGAACTTGGGCGCCATTCACCTGATCATTCATGCTTTGCCAGGTTTGCTTGTTCCATTACTTTTTTACAAACAATTAAACAAGGCGACTCTGTAAAGAATCTGGGTATTATCTTCGACCCAACTCTCTCCTTTGAGTCACACATTAAAAGCGTTACTAAAACAGCCTTCTTTCATCTCCGTAATATCGCTAAAATTCGCTCCATTTTGTCCACTAGCGACGCCGAGATCATTATCCATGCGTTTGTTACGTCTCGTCTCGATTACTGTAACATATTATTTTCGGGTCTCCCCTTGTCTAGCATTAAAAGATTACAGTTGGTACAAAATGCGGCTGCTAGACTTTTGACAAGAACAAGAAAGTTTGATCATATTACGCCTGTACTGGCTCACCTGCACTGGCTTCCTGTGCACTTAAGATGTGACTTTAAGGTTTTACTACTTACGTATAAAATACTACACGGTCTAGCTCCAGCCTATCTGGCCGATTGTATTGTACCATATGTCCCGGCAAGAAATCTGCGTTCAAAGGACTCCGGCTTGTTAGTGATTCCTAAAGCCCAAAAAAAGTCTGCGGGCTATAGAGCGTTTTCCATTCGGGCTCCAGTACTCTGGAATGCCCTCCCGGTAACAGTTTGAGATGCCGCCTCAGTAGAAGCATTTAAGTCTTATCTTAAAACTCATTTGTATACTCTAGCCTTTATATAGAATCCCTTTTTAGACCAGTTGATCTGCCGTTTCTTTTATTTTTCTCCTCTGTCCTACTCCCCCTTGTGGAGGGGGTCCGGTCCGGTGGCCATGGATGAAGTACTGACTGTCCAGAGTCGGGACCCAGGATGGACCGCTCGTCCAGAGTCGGGACCCAGGATGGACCGCTCGCCTGAGTATCCGCTGGGACATCTCTGCGCTGCTGATCCGCCTCCGCTTGGGGTGGTTTCTTGCTGGCTCCACTGTGGACGGGACTCTCTCTGCTGTGTTGGATCCACTTTGGACTGGACTCTCACGGTTGTGTTTGAGCCACTATGGATTGAACTTTCACAGTATCATGTTAGACCCGCTCGACATCCATTGCTTTCGGTCCCCTAGAGCAGTGGTCCCCAACCACCGGTTGGTACCGGGCCGCAGAAGAATTTTTTATAAAAAATAAAATAATATATATTTTTTTTATTTTTTTATTTTTTTATTAAATCAACATAAAAACACAATATACACTTACAAATAGTGCACCAACCACAAAAAACTCCCTTTTTCGTGACAAAAATGTCCCTTTTTCATGACAAAGAAGAAAAAGAAAAAAAGGACACCCCCCGGGCCGCGGGACAAATTATTAAGCGTTGACCGGTCCGCGGATACAAAAAGGTTGGGGACCACTGCCCTAGAGGTCTCCAAGGTTTCTCACAGTCATCATTGTCACCGACGTCCCATTGTGTGTGAGTTTTCCTTGGCCTTATGTGGGCTCTTGTGGTTTGTGCAGCCCTTTGAGACACTAGTGATTTAGGGCTATATAAATAATCATTGATTGATTGATTGATTACTTCTATTCTGCTCTTTTACTGCAATTTCCCTTGACTTAGTGGGTTATTTTCAGTCATATTCATGATTCGTCCTTCGACTTGCAAAAGAAGCAACTGCATTATTTTATCATCTGGACCTGTGCTTTTCAACCTTTTTTTGAGCCAAGGCACATTTTTCGTTTTAAAAAAATCCGGAGGCACACCACCAGCAGAAATCGTTAAAAAACAAAACTCGGTTGATTGTAAAGAGTCGTTGTCGCAATTGCTGGATATGACTTTAAACCATAACCATGCATCACTATAACTCTAGTCTCAAAGTAGTTGTACTGTCACAAACAGTCACATCATGCCATGACTTATTTTGAGTTTTTTTCGGTTTTCCTGTGTGTGGTGTTTTAGTTCTTGTCTCCTATTTTGGTGGCTCTTCCTCTTTTTTTGGTAATTTCCTGTGGCAGTTTCATGTCTTCCTTTGAGCGATATTTCCCGCATCTACTTTGTTTTAGCAATCAAGAATATTTATGTTGTTTTTATTCTTCTTTGTGGGGACATTGTTGATTGTCATGTCATGTTCGGATGTACATTGTGGACGCCGTCTTTGCTCCACAGTAAGTCTTTGCTGTCCTCCAGCATTCTCTTTTTGTTTACCTTGTACCCAATTCAGTTTTAGTTTCGTTCTGCATAGCTTTCCTTAAGCTTTAATGCCTCACCTTTTGTTTATTTTTGGTTTAAGCATTAGATACCTTTTTACCTGCTAACTGCCTCTCTCTGTTTGTGACATCTACAAAGCAATTAGCTACCGGCTGCCACCTACTGATATGGAAGAGTATTACACGGTTACTCTGCCAAGCTCTAGACCAGTGGTTCTAAAATGGGGGTACTTGAAGGTATGCCAAGTGGTGCGTGAGATTTTTTTCAAATATTCTAAAAATAGCAACAATTAAAAAATACTTTATAAATATATTTATTGAATAATATTTCAACAAAATATGAATGTATGTTCATAAACTGTGAAAAGAAATGCAACAATGAAATATTCAGTGTTGACAGCTAAATTTTTTGTGGACATGTTCCATAAATATTTTTGTGAAGAAATGTTTAGAATTAAGTTCATGAATCCAGCTAGATCTCTGTTACAATCCTCAAAGAGGACACTTTAAGTTGATGATTACTTCTACGTGTAGAAATCTTTAATCATAATTGAATCACTTGTTTATTTTTTACCAAGTTTTTAGTTATTTTCATATCTTTTTTTCCAAATAGTTCAAGAAAGACCACTACAAATGAGCAATATTTTGCACTGTTATACAATTTAATAAATCAGAAACTGATGACATAGTGCTGTATTTTACTTCTTTATCTCTTTTTTTCAACCAAAAACGCTTTTGCTGTGATTAGGGGGTACTTGAATTAAAAAAAAATTCACAGGGGGTACATCACTGAACAAAGGTTGAGAACCACTGCTCGAGACAGCACCGACACTCCACAACAACACATAATTTGCAAAAAAATTATTACTGTTTGCAAAACGTTTTTAAACCCAAATAGGTGAGATGAGATAATATGTCACGGCACACCAGACTGCATCTCACAGCACACTAGTGCGCCACGGCACAGTGGTTGAAAAACACTGATCTGGACTATAGAGCGCAAACCCCAACATTTTAGGTGTTCTAATATTAGCGGCAGATATACATACAGTGCAGGCCAAAAGTTTGGACACACCTTCTCAAACAATGCATTTTCTTTATTTTCATGACTATTTACATTGTAGATTGTCACTGAAGGCGTCAAAACTATGAATGAACACATGTGAAATAAAAAGGTGAAATAACTGAAAACATGATTTATATTCTAATTTCTTTAAAATAACCACTCTTTTCTCTAATTACTTTTTTGCACACTCTTGTATTTCTCTCAATGAGCTTCAAGCACACCTGTGAAAGGAAATCTATTTCAGATGACTACCTCTTGAAGCTCATCAAGAGAATGCCAAGAAAGAGCGTGTCATGTTTGTAGCGCAATCCAAGATCATTTCTGGATTGTGTCTGCTGTTTAACATCAGCGTAGCCATTACAGACGTAATATTAGTGCGCTTGTCCTCAAGGGAAATGTGGTCTTCTTTTGGCAAAACACTACCACTTTTGTCCACGGGCACGGCCAAAATCAACCAACTGAAGGTTCTTAAGTGGGGCTTTAACAATACTAACACAAACTCGTAAAGGTGTTGGCATATTAGCTAATGCTAACGACACTAGCGTCATTACATTACAATAGCCTATACAAATATGAATGAAAACACTCATAGAGACATCACACGTGAGACGGTTTAGTAAGTATGAACACTTTTAGTTATACTGTAAAACTTACAAACGTTGCTTAGAGTTATGAATGAGGAATCTATACGAGTAGATTGGCTATCGACGGCTAGAAGATTGAACGGCATTCTACTTCCGGTTAAAAGCACTAAATGGAAGGACACTTCCATAGTAGAAATAAAACACACTTTTTTTACTGTTTGATCGTTTTTTGATTTATTTATTTTTTACTTTTTATAGTGTGTGTGTGTGTGACAATCATTGGTACTTTGTTTATATATGCCTGTCACCGTTCTATAAGCCACAGGGTTCAAAGTGTAGAAAAAAAGTAGAGGCTTTTGTTCAGAATTTACGGTAATTATATGTATGCATGTCCTCATGGGTGACCTAGCGTGACAAGGGTTTGATTCCTGGATTAGTTATGGTGAATAGTAAATGATCTGTATTAGGCTGCAATGAGGTGGCGACTTGTCCAGGGTGTACAACGCCTTCCGCCCGATTGTAGCTGAGATAGGCACCAGCGCCCTCCGCGACCACAGAGGGAATAAGCAGTAGAAAATGGATGGATGGATCTGTATTGGGGATGTTCGATAATATCGGACTGCCGATATTATAGGCTAATAAATACTTTAAAATGTGATATCGGAAGTTATCGATAACAGTTTCAAAATAATCGGTATCGGTTTCAAAAATTAAAATGTGTGATTTTATAAAACACTGCTGTGTACACGGACGCAGGGAGAAGTTCATAGCACCAATGAACCTTAAAGGCAGTGCCGGCCCAATCACATATTATCTATGGCTTTTCACACGCACAAGTGAATGCAAGGCATACTTGGCCGTATAAACAACTTTAACACTGTTACAAATATGTGCCACACTGTGAACCCACATCAAACAAGAATGACAAACACGTTTCGGGAGAACATCCGCACCGTAACACAACATAAACACAACAGAACAAAATACCAAAAACCCCTTACAGCGCTAACTCTTCCGGGATGCTACAATGTACCCCCCCCCCCCACCCCTACTTGTATAGCACTTTTTTACCTTCAAGGTACTCAAAGCGCTTTGACACTACTTCCAAATTTACCCATTCACACACACATTCACACACTGATGGAGGGAGCTGCCATGCAAGGCGCTAACCAGCACCCATCAGGAGCAAGGGTGAAGTGTCTTGCTCAAGGACAAAACGGACGAGACGAGGTTGGTACTAGGTGGGGATTGAACCAGGGACGCAATGTTACTATTTCATCATTGATATATAAACTATCAGACTTTGTGGTCGGTAGTAGTGGGTTTCAGTAGGGTGAATGTTGTTTGTCTATCTGTGTTGGCCCTGTGATGAGGTGGCGACTTGTCCAGGGTGTACTACGCCTTCCGCCCGAATACAGCTGAGATAGGCTCCAGCACCCCCTGGCAATCCCGAAAGGGACAAGCGGTAGAAAATGGATGGGTGGATAAGTCTTGGTATTTTATTCTGAAATGTGTCAGTTAAGATACTTTTGTGAGAAGCGGTCTCCGGCGATCCTGAGCATGGATCAAAACACCCAAAACTCGCCAAACATTCCAGACTCAAGTGAGGTCCTCAGTAATACCGTCAACGTTCTCCACCTGTGACTTCTCAACTGCCTGCTGCCAGAGGATCATGTAATACACAAACTGGAGAACTAATTTCATTGTTATTCAAAAGGCTGCGTGCTAGGAGAGCGCCGTGATTCCGCCAGGCCCCTTGACACGGCAGCCCTGCCTGTCCTCAATCAAACGGCTGCAATTAATGGCAAAAATTAGAAACAATCACCGCCTCCCTCCTATTATCCTCAATTAGAGCGTGCTAATCAAGGCCCGATCGCGCTCTGCTGCTCTCTCCAAACTAAATGTCAAACTTCATTATGGCCCGGCGTCGAAATCAAACCCCGCTAACATGCCATCACCTTCACATCGGGAGGCGGAAAACACGGTGCCACGGGAAAAGGCTATCTGTGCATCAGTCGCCTTATTTGTATTTAGTATACATGTAGTTATACCCTGTTTTCTGGAGCACCACAGACACAGAAAGATGAGATAGGATACCACTTGGAATAAATTACCTGGGTGGCCAAAATGATTTGTTAAATGATGCCTTAGTGATTGTGTTGCACATTCACCGGCTGTATTGACACAGAACTGATTCTGCGTTGTTTCGCCATCAACTGGATTAAATAAGTCACTACATTTGATATGCAAATAAAATAAATAGTCTGCAAATATATACTGTGTATATATATATATATATATATATATATATATATATATATATATAGTGGGGCAAAAAAGTATTTAGTCAGCCACCGATTGTGCAAGTTCTCCCACTTAAAATGATGACAGAGGTCTGTAATTTTCACCACAGGTACACTTCAACTGTGAGAGACAGAATGTTAAAAAAATCCAGGAATTCACATTGTAGGAATTTAAAATAATTTATTTGTGAATTATGGTGGAAAATAAGTATTTGGTAAACCATTCAAAGTTCTCACTGATGGAAGGAGGTTTTGGCTCAAAATCTCACGATACATGGCCCCATTCATTCTTTCCTTAACACGGATCAATCAACCTGTCCCCTTAGAAGAAAAACAGCCCCAAAGCATGATGTTTCCACCCCATGCTTCACAGTAGGTGTGATGTTCTTGGGATGCAACTCAGTATTCTTCTTCTTCCAAACACGACGAGTTGAGTTTATACCAAAAAGTTCTATTTTGGTTTCATCTGACCACATGACATTTTCCCAATCCTCTGCTGTATCATCCATGTATCCATTTTGGTATAAACTCAAAAAATCTATCAAAATATTTTTGTATGACTTTGGTAAGCTATGAAGCCGCACCGCTTGATGGATTGTTGGTGCATTAAACATACAAGTATTTTTATGTTGCGTGTATAAGGTAAAACATATTTTCTGACGTTTTATTTCACAATATTAGGCAAAAGCAACTTTTCTTACCATCTCGTACCTGCTGATGTGTATTTGGGATCTGCATAAGTCCTGAAAATGATCACACACACAACGGCATATCCTAAAGCGTCGGTCAGAAAGCGGCTTGAAGATGATCTGTAAAACATAATCCATGCAACATTTTGACCAAAGAACCACCCTTACATTTTATGTAGACCACAAGGAAGTGTTTTACATTAAGGGAAAAAAATAAATACTCCGACTCCTTTAATGCGCCCTATAGTCCGTATATGAGAACAGATCGAAAATAACCTTTCATCGGCAGCGCGCCTTATAATCCGGTGCGCCCTATGGTCCAGAAAATAAAATCCATATATTTATTTATTTTAAACAAATAGCTTTGAAAAAGGAATATAACACGTGCAACATTGGTCAATGAGTCAAATAATAAAGAGGAATAGAAGAACATTAACCATATTTGGTATTGGAATCTCAAAATGACCCCAAGCCTCTGAAATGTTCCTTTTTCTCAGTTCCATCAAGATCGATGTTGGCGAGTAAAACAAACTTCTTTCAGTGCGAGCTGTCTCTCGAAAAGCCAGAGTAGCATTTTTTGGCAAACGTAGTTAGGAACGGCATTCAAACGACACATCAGCTGTATCGGTCACGTGGGTTTTTCTTAAAGTGACACACGTCAGGGTATCAAGGGACACAGTGTCACTCCTTGTGTTTCATAATGTTTCAGTATTGTTCGACTCTTCACTACAATGCAGACATCCTTGAATGGCATCCATGTTCAGCCAATCTTGCTCAAAGTTTGTGTTTATCAGTTCTCTGTGTTTTTATATGGTGTCAGAAATTTCAAGCCAGTCGGACATACGGGGTCAAAATTTGCTGTTCAGTAACAGTCTAGCGTATTTTGGTTATTGTTGTGGGCTTTTTAGTCTGAAACATGCTTAACGATGTCATGTGAAGTGTCACGCCTGTAAGATTATGTTTTGGTTTTTGCCATGTTTGGTCAGGTTATGTTTAGTTTTTTGGACATTTAGTTCTGTCTTGGAACTTCCTGGTTTGTTTTAATCTCCAAAGCAACTCATTCGTTTTTCACCTGTCATGTCACGCCCCTGTCCTCAGTTTTTACACCTACTTGTAAGTATCATTGGTATTATTGAAACCGACAGTTGCCAAGTGTTCAGGCTGGCATCTTCACACACCCTACCCGTGCTGTTCCTACCTTCATGCCCTCGTCCACAGTTCCTTGTCATGTAAGTTTTTGTTTATAGTAAATAGTCAATTGCCTTTGTGCTAAGTCTTTTGTCTATGTCCATTATTCATGCCATTGAGCAAGTGTTTTTGTTTTCCGTTTGTGTTTCATAGCCTAGATTATCATCCGCCAATGAGCGCGTCCTTGTTTTCCCTGTTTTGTATTATAGTGTATAAATAAATTTAAAGATGTACTCACATTCACGTCTCGCTCGTGCTAACTTCCCTCTGCGTCGCAGAAACAACCTCAATCCAAGCCCAAATTTGACAATGAAGTACAAAACCCAAAACCAGTGAAGTTGGCACGTTGTGTAATTGGCAAATAAAAACAGAATACACTGATTTGCAAATCCTTTTCAACTTATATTCAATTGAATAGACTGCAAAGACAAGATATGTAATGTTCGAACTGAGAAATTTGAGTTTAGTAGCAGCAACACATTGCAAAAATGTTGACAGGGTTGCATTTTTGCCACTGTGTTACATGGTCTTTCTTTTTAACAACACTAAGTAAATGTTTGGGAACTGAGGAGACCAATTTTTGAATCTTTTCAAGTGGAATGCTTTCACATTCTTGCTTGATGTACAGCTTAAGTTGTTCAACAGTCCGGGGTCTCTGTTGTTGTATTTTAGGCTTCATAATGTGCCACACATTTTCAATGGGAGACAGGTCTGGACTACAGGCAGGCCTGTCTAGTACCCGCCGTACTCTTTTACTGCAGAGCCACGCTGTTGTGACACGTGCAAACTGTGGCTGCACATTGTCTTGCTGAAATAAGCAGGGGCGTCCATGAAAAAGACGTTGCTTGGATGACAACATATGTTGCTCCAAAACCTGTATGTACATTTAAGCATTAATGGTGCCTTCACAGATGTGTAAGTTACCCATGCCTTGGCCACTAATACACCCCCATACTATCACAGATACTGACTTTTGAACTTTGCGCCTAGAAAAGTCCGGATGTTTTTTTTCCTCTTTGGTCTGGAAGACACGAGTTTCCAAAAACAATTTGAAATGTGGACTCTTTAGACCACAGAATACGTTGCCACTTTGCATCAATCCATCTTAGACGAAATTGGGCCCAACAAAGCCGGCGGCGTTTCTGGGTGATGTTCATAAATTGCTTTGGCTTAGCATAGTATAGTTTTAACTTGCACTTAAAGATGTAGTGACGAACCGTTTGTGCAGCCCTTTGAGATACTAGTGATTTAGGGCTATATAAGTAAACATTGATTGATTGATTGAAGTGTTCTTGAGCCCATGAAGTGATATCCTTTACACACTGATGTCGATTTTTGATGCAGTACCGCCTGGGGATCGGAAGGTCATGGCCTTGCCGTTTACGTGCAGTAATTTCTCCAGATTCTCTGAACCTTTTGATGATATTAGGGACCGTAGATGGTGAAATCCCTAAATTTCTTGTAATAGGTCATTCAGAAATATTGTTCTTAAACTGTTGGACAATTTCCTCACGCATTTGTTCAGAAAGTGTTGACCCTCGCCCCATTCTTGTTTGTGAATGACTGAGCATTTCATGAAAGCTGCTATTATACCTAATCATGGCACCCACCTGTTCCCAATTAGCCTGTTCACCTGTTTCCAAGTAAGCGTTTGATGAGCATTCCTCAACGTTCTTAATCTTTTTTGCCACTTGTGCCAGCTTTTTTTAAAACATATTGCATGCATCAAATTCCAAATGAGATAGTATTTGCCAAAAATAACAAAGTTTACCAATTCGAACGTTAAGTATCTTGTCTTTGCAGTCTATTCAATTGAATATAAGTTGAAAAGGATTTGCAAATCATTGTATTCTGTTTTCATTTACCATTTACACAACGTGCCAACTTCACTGGTTTCGGATTTTGTAGAATCCTACACAAACAAAAACATCACATCGCCGCTATTTTAGTTTTGAGCAACTTTGACCGTCATGTGCTCGCTTTTAATCTCTTCCCAGCCCCCCAAAAGATTGAAATCTAACAGGGTTCGCAGGATCTATGCAAGCATGCGGCGCATTAAGAATTGCTGCCCTTATGAATGCAAGCATTAAAAAAAAAAAAGATCCGTGGTTTAATCAAAAACGGTCCTTAAATATTCAAGAGATGTTCCTACTTGTGCGTCCGCCTTTTGCACAGCGGCTTTTACAAATGAGCACATTTTCTAAATAATATGGAAATGGTTACGCAGGCTAAGACGCATTCATTCTCCCACGAACCATCAATCTTTCCGCGTCTCGGTATCATCGCATTTTGTGTTTAACCTGCAACCTTCGCCAAGGATAATGGAGTGACGGGGGGCTTCATTTAGGTCCACTGGAGTGGCAAAGTGTGAGCGCCCGCCACTATGCAATTATTAGAGGGACATTACGGCGGAGGATAATAGGCACGTTTCAATGTGGGTATTGGTCATAATATTAGGTACAAGTCGGATTCGAGCTCTACTGTGATGATGATTTTAATTGGGACTGTCAGTTACTGAAGTGTCATATTTCGGGTACGGGACCCCAAAAACTCTCGTTTTATAGCAAATCAACGTCGTCCCCAGCACTTTTGCCCAATTCCGAAAATTCCCGAGCCGTCTGAGCTCAAGTCTGCACTCCAAAAACCACCAACCCCCCTCCCCCACGCGACGTTAGCATCTTCAAACCCCCGCTGAGCCCATCCCACTCCTCCAATAGAGCCCCATCTCCCTAAAGGTAATGACTGAATTAGGCCTAATGTTGTACACTGGCTAATGGCGCCGCGCTGCACATTACGGCATGTGCAACCGGCAAACGACAACAGCAATAATCCCTGAGCCTCTTGTCCTCCTGCACTCCACCCCCGGGGGCTGGGACGGCGCTCAGGGAAATGAATGGAGTTTGCCACACTACAATGAGCTTTTGATGGGAAACAATAGAGGAGGCTGCCAGCACCACACAGGGTGGTAAGAGGGGAGCAATATGGGGCCCATCTACCGACCGACCGGCCCTCCCTCCCTTGCTTCCCTCAGGCCCCAACCTCTCCTCTCCCAGATTCATAATGGCATCCGGGGGTTGGGGGGGGGGGGGAAAGGGAAAGTGATGTCAAATGTCAGGAAATCAGACGGATGGCAAGCTGACACCCCCCCTACCATTGTCCCATCCCTCCTATCCCTTTGCCCAACGGTAGCACAGGTTAATATCACATTTATAAAATCACTTACAAGAAACAAAGCCCCCCTTCCCCCTTTTCACTTTCAGACAGTCATATAGCTTCGCCCCGGGGCTAACTTTGGTGTCCATTTGTCCACTGATGGCCCCACACCTGTCTTTTACTCTGCAGAAAGCACCACAGCACAGTCACTCCAGCAGGAGGCAAAGCGAGGTTTTTTTCCTGCCTGTTTTTTTGACGCACATTTCTCATGAATAAAAAAAGCTCTGCGAGGCAACGGGCGATCAGTCAAAAAGTATGCAAATAGTTTGCGATTTGTGGTAGAAGAAAACAAGTGACTCAATATGTTGTCTGAGCTTTATTGACTGTTGCAAGTACGGAGGTGTTTCCAAGGCAACCGATGACTGAAGCTGTGGGAGATGGAGGAAAAGTACATAGTTGTACCTTTTGGGCTTTTTTAAAAATCCTCGTCACTTGACTTTTACAGATTTTGCCTGAATGTTTTTGCTACAAACTTTAAGTTTGAGGTCCAGTAATTAGCCACATCCACATTGTGGTGTACCAAATGACAAATAAATTGATGCCCTTGCATTGCCATTAGTATTTACTCCTGCCCAAGTCCCATGGGTCCAGGGATTGGTAAATGTCAGAAATAAACATTTGTTGCGCGATATAGACAGTATACAAAATCTATTACCGTATTTTTCAGACTATAAGGCAAACTTAAAATCCTTAAATTTTCTCAAAACTCGACATTGCGCCTTATAACCCGGTGCGCCTAATGTACGGAATAATTTTGGTTGTGCTTACCTACCTTGATGCTATTTTATTTGTGCATGGTAAAATGATAAGTGTGACCAGTAGATAGTAGTCACACATCAGAGATGTATGTGGACTGCAAAATGACTCAAGTAAACGACACCAAAATTAGATATTTTCCATTGAAAGTATAGAACATTACACACGGCGGTCAAAAATCTATCAAAATGTTTTAGTACAACTTTGGTAAGCTACAAAGTCGCACCGCTTGATGGATTGTACTGTGCTTCAACATACAAGTATTATTATGGTGCATGTATAAGGTAAGACTTATTATCTGGCGTTTTGTTTCGCAATGTTATGCAAAGGCAACTTTTCTTACGTTCTGGTACCTGCTGATCTGTATTTGGGATCTGCATAAGTCCTCAAAATATGCGCGCCTCCGCCTTTGTAGTCTGTATCGACAACGGAGTCGATAAGCTTCTTCTTTTTCTCTATCTGCTTTTGATGGGACATTCATCCTCAGCTGTTGCCATTTCTAATGTGAATTAGTGTAAAGTTCTTACTTATATCTGTCAGTAAACTCGCCATGAAATCGCTAAAACATACCGGTGGAGTGAGTTTACATTATTCACCCAAGGAACTTTAGTTTTTAGGGAGTTCCGGTCGGACGTTTTTTCACGGGACACATTTCCGTTATACCAACTGTAAAGATTAGGGATGTCCGATAACATCGGCCGATAAATTCTTTAAAACGTAATATCGGAAATTATCGGTGTCGGTTCTAAAAGTAAAATTTATGACTTTTTTAAGTGCCGCTGTACAGAGTAGTACACGGACGTAGGGAGAAGTACAGAGCAGTTGCGTCTCCCAGACATAATTGCCAGCCCTCCCGATTTTCCCTGGAGACTCCCGAATTTCAATGCCCCTCCCCGAAAATCTCCCGGGGCAACAATTGTCCTGAATTTCTCCCGATTTCCACCCTGACAACAATATTGACCGGCACTGCAATTGCGTGCCGGTCCAATCACACAATATCTACAGCTTTTCACACACACAAGTGAATGTAAAGGATACTTGATCAACAGCCATACAGGTCACAGTGAGGGTGGCCGTATAAACAACTTTTACACTGTTACAAATATGCGCCACACTGTGAACCCACACCAAACCCATTCATCCATCTATTTTTTACCGCTTTTTCCTTTTGGGGTCGCGAGGAGTACTGGAGCTTATCTCAGCTGCATTTGGGGCGGAAGGCGGTGTACACCCTGGACAAGTCACTATCTCAACACATGGCCCCCACACCAAATAAGAATGACAAACACTTTTCGGGAGAAAATCCGCACCGTAACACAACATAAACACAAAAGAACAAATACCCAGAATCCCTTACAGCACTAACTTTTCCGGGACGCTACAATATACACCCCCCGCTAACCCCGCACTCCCCAACCCCGCCCACATCAACCTCCTCATGCTCTCTCACGGAGAGCATGTCCCAAATTCCAAGCTGCTGTTTTGAGGCATGTTAAAAAAAATAATGCACTTTGTGACTTCAATAATAAATATGGCAGTGCCATCTTGGCATTTTTTTCCATAACTTGAGTTGATTTATTTTGGAAAACCTTGTTACATTGTTTAATGCATCCAGCGGTGCATCATAACAAAATTACGCATAATAATGTGTTAATTCCACGACTGTATGTATCGGTATCGGTTGATATTGGAATCGGTAATTAAGAGTTGTACAATATTGGCATATCGGATATCGGCAAAATAAGCCATTATCGGACATTTCGACTAAAGATACTAAGTATATTATCAGTATATTGCCGATACCACACTAATTAGATTGACATTTTTTCTAAATTACAATATTGTTTTTTTTTGTCATTGTTGTAGGGATGTGCAAACTCCGGAAATAAGAGCCAATAGTAGTTTTGGCCTTTGTTTAGTCATTTTGCACTATTGACTTAAAATAAAATGTTGTATGTAAAAAAAGAAAAAAGGAAATAATATACATTTTCTAAAGTTTGTCCTACTTGGGGGGAGCGAGGGGCTGGAGCCTATGAATAGAACTCAGGTCCTATATAACAGTGGTTCTCAAATAGGGGTACTTGAAGGTATGCCAAGGGGTACGTGAGATTTAAAAAGAAAAATTCTAAAAACATCAACTATTCAAAAATCATCTATAAATATATTTATTGAATAACACTTCAACAAAATATGCATGTAAGTTCATAAACTGTGAAAAGAAATGCAACAATGCAATATTCAGTGTTGACAGCTAGATTATTTTGTGGACATGTTCCATAAATATTGATGTTAAATATTTAATTTTTGGTGAAGAAATGTTTAGAATTCATGAATCCAGATGGATCTCTATTACAATCACCAAAGAAGACACTTTAAGTTGATGATTACTTCTATGTGTAGAAATCTTTATTTATAATTGAATCACTTGTTTATTTTTCAACAAGTTTTTAGTTATTTTTATATCTTTTTTTCCAAATAGTTCAAGAAACACCACTACAAATGAGCAATATTTTGCACTGTTATACAATTTAATAAATCAGAAACGAATGACATAGTGCTGTATTTTACTTCTGTATCTCTTTTTTTCAACCAAAAATGCTTTGCTCTGATTAGGGGGTACTTGAATTAAAAATTTGTTCACAGGGGGTACATCACTGAAAAAAGGTTGAAAACTTCTGCTATATAATGTACCATTCATAATAATAATAATTCATAATAACATCCCATTCGTATTAAATGATATTGTCCTACCACCCTTCTGTGTTTTTGTTGTATTACAGTTTTGATCAAAAATGGAATACTTCAATGATGTAGAACATTTTAAGTATGAAGATTGGTTGAGCAGATTCCCCATTTAAGAACACACCCCGTTAATAACTCTAATAAACACACATGCTTACCCTGAATCCAAAGTCTCTACCTATCTCCAATGCTCGGTTGTCATGCCCTCAGTCTCCTTTGGAATAAATGTGGCTGAGAAGTGGAAACAGACTGATGCGTCCGGTGTGGCACTGAGCTGAGTGAATGAAAAAGCGACATAAGTGTGGAATGTACTGTACTTTGACGGACAGTAATGGTGCAATTTCTGATTTTGTAGCAGCATTATTATTGCTAACGTGAAACATAACTCTTTTCCTATCTGCCCCCCCCAGCCAATGGAACAAGTGACCAGTCCAGTTGCGGTGCGGGCAGCGCCACCAGTCCAAAGCTTGAGCCGCCTCCATCGCCACACGCCAACCGGAAGAAACACAGACGGAAAAAGAGCACGGGCATCACCAAGCCAGATGGTTTATCCGCAGGCAATGAAGGTAGGCCGCAATGGCGATGACAACTCATCTTGGTGTAACGTTTAACAAAAATGGGTTTGTCACTGGTGTGTGATTACAAAGTTGTATGACTGTTAGTATACCGCCTGCTATGCTCATAAAACAAATGGCGCAGTGCAATGGTCCTTCCCAAAGTTGTGTTACCTCGGTCTAAATGGTCGGATCCATGAGGCTCAGCGGGGGAGTGGCAGCCAGCTCTTCAGCCAATTAATAATGATCCTGCCGCACAAATGATGAATGGAGCGCTCTAATTGGACGCCATTGTGGAAACACTGAGACGCATCTCGGAGGCCATAAAACTGATGTCAGAGGAGCGGCGTGATCAATCAACAAGATTGATACCCTGGGAAACAACAATGGCATTGACGCCTCATAAATGACGCTTAGCATTTATAATCATTATTAAAAAAAGAAAAAAATCCTGGCTTCTGACAGCTGCTCTTTAAGGTTTGAATGGGGGTCTGTTGACCACATAGGCCATAGTGATCATCACCCATGCTTTTATATTCAAAGTATGCGCTGAGGTCAACATTAACAATTTGGAAGGTTAAAGGGGAACATTATCACAATTTCAAAAGGGTTAAAAAAATTAAAAATCAGTTCCCAGTGGCTTGTTGTATTTTTTGAAGTTTTTTTCAAAATTTTACCGGTCCCCGAATATCCCTAAAAAAAGCTTTAAAGTGCTTGATTTTCGCTATTTGCGATGCGACTATCCATTTCCCTGTGACGTCATACAGTGCTGCCAATGTAAACAAACAACGGCAAATACCACAGCAAGATATAGCGACATTAGCTCGGATTCAGACTCAGATTTCAGTGATTTAAGCGATTTAACAGATTACGCATGTATTGAAACGGATGGTTGGAGTATGAAAGTATTGAAGAAGAAACTGAAGCTATTGAGCGAATAGCTATTGACGCTATTCATAGCCATAGCATGGCCGAATAGCTGCGTTAGCATCGCCGGTCAAATGTGCGGACCAAACGATCAGGACTTTCGCATCTTGTGACTTTGGAGCCACTTAAATCTTTCGATTGGTAAGTGTTTTTTTCGCATTAAATGTGGGTGGAAGGAAACGTAATATAGTTGCAAATGCATCTGCAGGTTATCCATACATCTCTGTGCCATGTCTGTCATCGCCGGTAAAATGTGGAGAAACTTTGGTACATTCAATGGGGGTCTGGCGGCAGACACTTTCGCATCTTTGGGCCAGTGGTGCAACTTGAATCCCTCCCTGTTAGTGTTGTTACACCCTCCGACAACACACTGACGAGGCATGATGTCTCCAAATTTCCAAAAAATAGTCGAAAAAATGGAAAATAACAGAGCTGAAACCCGGTGTTTGTAATGTGTTGAAAATGAAAATGGCGGCTGTATTACCTCGGCAACGTCACGTTCTGACGTCATCGCAAAAAGAGCGATAAACAGAAAGGTGTTTAATTCGCTAAAATTCACCTATTTAGAGTTCAGAAATCGGTTAAAAAAATATATGGTCTTTTTTTCTGCACCATCAAGGTATATATTGACGCTTACATAGGTCTGGTGATAATGTTCCCCTTTTAGATTTGGTTGTTGTTTTTTTTGGGTCGATGATAAAACAGCAGGTTTGTATATCAAAATTTAACATTATTTGTAGTGCTTACCTTTGTTGCCTTGACATTTACTGCTACAAGAGGTTAGCAAGCTACGATGCATGTTTTATTTATTTTACTGGTAAGCCTACTAATTCATCAACGTCAGTCCCCTGGGCTACTTTTCGGAGACTAACCACTTTCCCTGGTGTAGTGGTTAGGATTCGGCGCTCTCGACACCGTGGCCCGGGTTCGATTCCCGATCAGGGAACTACACTTTCTTTACCATGAATTGATTAATGTGGACCCCGACTTAAATAAGTTGAAAAACGTATTCGGGTGTTACCATTTAGTGATCAATTGTACGGAATATGTACTGTATTGTGCAATCTACTAATAAAAGTTTCAATTAATCAATCAATTTCCTTGGTATAACTTAGGGATTCTCAACTGTTGGCTCCCGACTCAAAAGTTGGTGACGGACCCTCTTTCAGTGTGTAACGCGTCGAAATGTGACAAACCGGAACGAGGCGAGTCTTGAACAGCTCTTTTACTACTACTACCACTACTCAGTGGCCTAGTAGTTAGAGTGTCCGCCCTGAGATCGGTAGATTGGGAGTTCAAACCCAGGCCGAGTATTACCAAAGACTATAAAAAAAATGGGACCCATTACCTCCCTGCTTGGCACTCAGCATCAAGGGTTGGAATTGGGGGTTAAATCACCATAAAATGAATCCCGGGCGCGGCACTGCTGCTCTCCTCTGCTCCCCTCACTTCCAAGGGGGTGAACAAGGGGATGGGTCAAATGCAGAGGACAAATTTCACCACACCTAGTGTGTGTGTGACAATCATTGGTACTTCGATCTCCAGTTGGAAGGCATTCTTACTCGTGCTAAAGTGATTTGGTTTCAGGAGCTCATAGAGTTTTTGTCAGCTGTCGGTATGACAAAATGCATTCTTTAAGTATTCGTGTGGGGATGACCAATTTGGAATGCCACTTGTCATTAAGGGGTGATCAAAACACAAACACTGCTCACTTCGATTCGGTCACTGCAGCACTTTGTATTTAGTTGGCTAGGTGCTAACAGTATAAACTAGTTAGTGCGGGTGTGTATCTCTACCTTAAGTGGCGATCCGATATGAATCTCGATAAATTGGTTACCATTAGATTTACTATCAATACTTTTTAAAATATTCCGATTCGATGTTGATGTAAGTTTTGCATGGGGAAAAGAAAATTAAACGTATCATGTCAGAACAATGTCATGTGTTTATTTTTAAAATGGACAAGAGTGGAATGGACTTAATTGCCATTGCACTTAAAAGTACATCGAAATGTGTTTTCAGTACAAGCTGTCTAAGAACAGACTTTCAGTATATAGGTTTCACAGCAGCACCGCTTGTACGTTTTTGAAATGAGTGTGTTACGTGCTTTCATGTCTCCAAACATCCCCCCAAAAAAGCTAGTATTGTCGCTAGTCACTTTTTAGAAATAAAGTCACTAAGAGGAATTGGGAAAATTCTATATTTTGCGAGAAAGTCTCCAAGTTGACAACACTGTGCCAAGTTGTGTATGAAAAATAAAGATGCAAAGACCCGCCTTACGTTGCTTCTGATTGGTTTACATTGCGTGGTATTCTTGTATTATGTCATTAAAGAAGTCTCGCAAGATTACAGCGGGCGTATTTTGTATCAGAGCTAAAATCAACCAATGCATGACTTTACAAGCGTACATCGACCGATCCATACTACCGTATTTTTCGGACTATGAGTCGCAGCGTGTTTCATAGTTTGGCCAGGGGTGCGACTTATACTCAGGAGCGGCTTATGTGTGAAATTGTTAACACATTACCGTAAAATATCAAATAATATTATTTAGCTCATTCACGTAAGAGACTAAACGTGTAAGATTCCTTGGGATTTAGCGATTAGGAGTGACAGATTGTTTGGTAAACGTATAGCATGTTCTATATGTTATAGTTATTTCAATGACTTTTACCCTAATATGTTACGTTAACATACCAGGCACCTTCTCAGTTGATTATTCATGCGTCATATAACGTACACTTATTCAGCCTGTTGTTCACTATTCTTTATTTATTTTAAATTGCCTTTCAAATGTCTATTTTTGGTGTTGGGTTTTATCAAATACATTTCCCCCAAAAATGCGACGTATACTCCAGTGAGACTTATATATGTTTTTTTATCTTCTTTATTATGCATTTTCGGCAGGTGCGACTTATAGTCCGCAGCGACTTATACTCCGAAAAATATGGTACATATAGATCTATCCACAGGCTCACCAAACAATCTATTCATATCTCTAAAGTTAAAATCAGTTATCGAACTGATTCATTTTTACACCCCTACGAGTTAGGATTTTTTTGTGGGGTTTAAAAAAATAAGAAAAAACTTCTGCTGTTAGTTATGTCACATACATACAATTAAAACTTCCATTTGCGTCATACAAACAGTATCTGGATAGATGGACAACGTAACGATAGTTTTAGCATAACACATGAGGTTTCCTGGCAAGTCCTCTTATAGCATAGAGCAGATGTTCTCTAACTTTTTTCACCAAGTACCACCTCAAAAAACACTTAGAAGGCCAAACTATTAATTAAAACAAGGCAGAGGTTTTATTTAACAAGTATATTTAATATTTTCTTCACATTCCGGCCGGAATGAGAATCAGCACCTCCAAATCCGAGTCCATGGTTCTCTCCCGGAAAAGGGTGGAGTGCCATCTCCGGGTTGGGGAGGAGACCCTGCCCCAAGTGGAGGAGTTCAAGTACCTAGGAGTCTTGTTCACGAGTGGGGGAAGAGTGGATCGTGAGATCGACAGGCGGATCGGTGCGGCGTCTTCAGTATTGCGGACGTTGTACCAATCCGTTGTGGTGAAGAAGGAGCTGAGCCGGAAGGCAAAGCTCTCAATTTACCGGTCGATCTACGTTCCCATCCTCACCTTTCGGTCATGACCCAAAGCTCATGACCGAAAGGATAAGATCACGGGTACAAGCGGCCGAAATGAGTTTCCTCCGCCGTGTGGCGGGGCTCTCCCTTAGAAATAGGGTGAGAAGCTCTGCCATCCGGGAGGAACTCAAAGTAAAGCCGCTGCTCCTCCACATCGAGAGGAGCCAGATGAGGTGGTTCGGGCATCTGGTCAGGATGCCACCCGAACGCCTCCCGAGGGAGGTGTTTAGGGCACGTCCAACCGGTAGGAGGCCACGGGGAAGACCCAGGACACGTTGGGAAGACTATGTCTCCCGGCTGGCCTGGGAACGCCTCGGGATCCCCCGGGAAGAGCTAGACGAAGTGGCTGGGGAGAGGGAAGTCTGGGTTTCCCTGCTTAGGCTGCTGCCCCCGTGACCCGACCTCGGATAAGCGGAAGAAGATAGATGGATGGATGGATTTAATATTTTTTGCCACTGAAACATTACACACAGTTTGAACAGTAACACTGTGTATGAATATTTAATTCATAATATTTGCTTGAAACAGCAAATATTATGAATTATGTATGTGATTATTGAACATATTTTTTTATGTACACAGTAAAAAAAACACATATGTAGATTTTACAGCGAAAAAATATAAGCTCATTCACCAGAATTTTGCTGTGAAAATGTTTTTACATCATTTTACGGCAAATGGAAAAAAAATAACACTTTAAATTCTGCCGTAAGAGCTGCCACGTTTTTACCGTAATTTATAGTTTTCCAGCTGCGGTAAATATAACAACAAAAACTGGCAGCTCAAACGACAGACTTTTCAATTTCCAGTAATGTGCTATAAAGGCCACCGTAAATTTTACTGTAAAATCTTTAAATGTTTACAGTGTACAATTCGTTGGATAACTTCCTTTGTAATCAGAAGTCAAACGTTTACTTTTATTTTGCCAAAAAAAGTGTTCCAGTATTGGATACTATAAAAGTTTAAAATGTATGCAAATTCATGCAGGGCATACATTTTTTTCTGTCAAAATGTTAAAAAATAATAAATTGTTTAAAAATATATATAAAATGTGTGTAAAATTTTTAAAATGTATGCAATTCCCTGCAGTGCATACATTTTTCTGTCAAAATGTAAAAATAAATAAATATATAAGGTTGTGCAGTGATGCATATTATTTGCAGGCGTTTGTGGGCCATATAAAATGATGTGGCGGGCCAGATCTGGCCCTCGGGCCTTAAGTTTGACACGTGTGCACTAGATGGGGCCCGCGTACCACTAGTGGTGCGTACCACAGTTTGGGAATCACTGACATAGAGCATAACAAAATGTACCTTTATTGCAAACTTCCAAGTTCCACTATGCTTTAAATGTCTCTCTAAAGCATCATTTTATTTATTTTAAACCAATTTAAATGTGTTTATCAAAAGGCGCCTCGTCCTATAGCGCTTCCATTTGCGCCGCCACATCTGCACAACGGACACGCTGCTTAATATCTTGTGCTCCGTCAGAGGCGTGCGATGTAATGAACTTCTCATGTGCTTAAAGAGTGATGCAGAACGTACGGCGGGACAAGTGACAGCCACCGTAATGTGTTTCGCAGCCGCTACACCACCCACACCTCACCCACAAAATCGGTGCTCGCCGTAAACCCACTGGAAAATTGCTGGCCGAAAAAGAGTTGTGTCCATGCGGTGGTAAGGGGGCGGGTGGGCTCTTCTTTGATTAATGCACGGTGTCAGCGGGCATCATTAATGGGTCTGTACTTGAAAGAAAGTGTGGCAAATACTCATTGGTTTAGATGTGGGCACCATTCATCCTCGCTTCTTGGTGTCTGGCACTCATACTGCGTCACAACATTGACGTGTTTACCTTTGTTTGTTGTACTACTGCAACTTTGTTGACTTGGTGTATTATTTTGACTCGTTCATTTACATAATATTCTAGCAAAGTGGTGGTTATCATTTATAACTGTGAATAAGATCGATCGGATTGATAATGCCTACATTGTATACAGCAGTGGTTCTCAAACCACAAGTGGTACACCAAAGAATCAATTATCCATCCATTTTCTACCGCTTATTCCCTTTTTTTGGGGTCGCGGGGGGAGCTGGCGCCTATCTCAGCTACAATCAGGCAGAAGGCGGTGTACACCCTGGACAAGTCGCCATCAATCAATTAAGTGATTTATTTTCCTACATTAAAACACAGTGTAATGTTACTGTCACGATCTGTTACCCCGATCGAGTTTTGTTTTGTTCAGTTAAAGACTCCCTTAGTTCGGTTTCAGCACCCTTGGGTTTGTGTTTTCTTGTTTGCCATGGGTGCTGATTATTTTCACCAGCCTCTGTTTGGGGCACTAATCAGAGAGCAATTTATTCCTGCTTTTTGCCACAGTCAGTCTGGCTGTGTCGTTTGCTTCATGCAACAAGTTACATTTGGTTATTCCTGCGATTCTTGATTGTTGTTCCTCTGCTATACTTTGCCATAGCTTCCCATGCTACCGGCACGCGTTTCTGTTTATTTCTTGTATTCTTGACTGATTTATGGAAAATAAATCCTCTTCCTACCTGCACGCTGCCTATGGAGTTCCATCTGCATCTTGGAGAAACGATCCGTGCAAACTTCTAAAGGCTGAGTTGGCCACATGCGTGGAGAGCACCTTTTAGCTCTTATTTCCAAAATTGTATACATAACTCCATCTATCCATTTTCTACCGCTTATTCCCTTTTGGGGTTGCGGGGGGCGCTGGCGCCGATCTCAGCTACAATCGGGCGGAAGGCGGTGTCTACCCTGGACAAGTCGCCAGCTCATCGCAGGGCCAACACAGATACATAACTGAATTGGGGTATTATGTGGACACTTATACTGCCATCTGTTGGTGTCAAAAGAGTATAACATACAATGGAATTTGGGAAAAAAAGTGTAAAAATGAAAATTAGCATGTCACTAAACATGAAGTACACATTTGTTACTTATGGACTAAGTACATCATATCAAAAGATGATTCTTAGGTTTTATTCTAGTTATGGTCCAATAAGCCCAAATAGCAAAGAGAAATAAAAAAATAGCATGTAGACAAACAGCTTGGCCCTTAAGAGGTTAACATGCAACCCCGCCATAACAGTTACAGTGCCCAAAACTGTTAAATATTATCCATCCATCCATCTTCAACTGCTTATCCGGAATCGGGTCGCGGCATAGGATAGGATAGGATAGGTCTTTATTGTCATTGCACAAGTACAACAAAACTTTGTTTTCAGCACAAACCTGTTCAAGATTAGACAAACAAAAAGTGTACTGGGTTACAGAACAAGAACGCTGATGGGTCGCCACAAGGCGCCCGGTAAAAGATGGGAAAAAGGTAAACGTTGGGGAAGGATGAGTAAAAAAATACAATCCAGACTGGGCTCCTAAGGGGGCCCAGTTCGGAGTGAGAAAAAACCTCCATAGCAAAGCACATATACATATTACAACATACATCTCGAGATATCTAGCAACAGAGGGAAGGTAGTTCAAGGTCATGGTGGTAGGCCGCAGCTCTCAGGCGCTGACCATCCATTCATCACCCCTACGGGATTTGCGTCGAGGGCGTTGGGTTTGGGGGGGGTGGCTGGGTGTATATTTGTGTGTGTGTGTGTGTGTGTGTGTGTGTGTGTGTGTGTGTGTGTGTGTGTGTGTGTGTGTGTGTGTGTGTGTGTGTGTGTGTGTGTGTGTGTGTGTGTGTAAGCCCGTAGTGTGTCTCTGTTCCGCGGCCTTGATGGATTGTGCCGTCTCGTCCAAAGTCAACAACAACAGGTGTGTGTCCATGAGAGACAAGAAGGGAGTTTGTTGTGTCTTCGCTGCGCTGTTCTTAAGGAGAGTCTGGAAGCCAGGGAAACAATCCAAGTTAGAATGATTTTGTATGCGAGTGAAAATAAAATTTGCTTTTCACTCCAAATTGTTTATGACTGGTCCTCAAAACCTGCGGGGTAGACAGTCCGATGTAATCCACAGTTCTTTCCGCATCCTCCAATCATTTGTGGCAGCTTTGGGGTACTTTGAACACTGCCAGCAACTTCCAATTTGTCGACAAACCAGAGCAACGCTTACTCCAATCAGCAGATGTCCTATTGTCATAATTCCGAATAGGTGGATATCTTCACGTCCTCGACAGAAAAGGGTCGCCATGCACGCGGCACTCCTTCTTCTCCCAAGAGTCCGTCGTGTGTCCAGCAACAACCGCTTCGTCACATCAGCAGGTTCCCCCAAACCCAAGATCTTGTCAATTTTGTTGAGACCAGTTAAATAGTTCCAATGTTTAGATTTGGAGAGCAGTGCTAAAAGAGGCAACAAGAAAGTTAAGACAAAACAAAGAAGCAAGCAGGAGAGATAAGGGAGAGGAAAGGGGGGAGTCCACCCTTGTTAAGTGCCAGAGAGAAACAGTTCCAGCAGAGACCCCCCAACTTCCTTCTCCAGAGCAACATTAGCAACTTCCTTCTGGGGGATCCCGAAGCGTGTTGATAATTATTGTTAAATAAAACTCCTGTCCTGTTTTTAATGAGTACTTAGGCCTACTAAGCTACTGTAGCTCAATGTTGGCCGGTACAGATGTTACATGGTGAGCCAAGTTTTTTCTGAGGTGGTACTTGGTGGAAAAAGTTTGAGAACCACTGGTCAACAGTGTTTATGTGCGAACAAGCGTACCATAGGCATTCATTGTGGGGATTTAGAAACTAAATCAAACAACAAACAACATGTACCGAATTTTCCCAACTATAAGGCGCACTTAAAATCTTTTATTTTCTTAAAACTTGACAGTGCGCATGTAGAACATTACACGGCGCTCAAAAATCTATCAATATGTTTTAGTACGACTTTGGTAAGCAATGAAGCCGCACCGCTTGATGGATTGTACTGTGCTTCAACATACGAGTATTATTATGGTGTGTGTATAAGGTAAGACATATCATCTGGCGTTTTGTTTCGCAATATTATGCAAAATAAACTGTTCTTACCTTTTAGTAATTGTTGATCTGTCCGCCTTTGTAGTCTGTCCCGACCCCGTAGTCGATAAGCTTCTTCTTTTTCTCTATCTTCTTGTCATGGAACATTCATCCTCTGCTGTTGCCATTTCTATTATCAAGTAGTGCAAAGTTCTTACTTATAGCTGTCAGTAAACTAGCCATGAAAGGGCTAAAACATACTGGTATAGTCAGTTTACATTATACATTCAAGGAACTTTAGTTATTAGAGAGTTCCGGTCGGACGTTTTTTCCCGGGATACATTTTCGGTCTTGTTGCACTAGTGAGCCACGGATGAGGAGATGCTACTCCGTTATTGATTTAAGTAAAGTCGGAATGTCATTTAAACAGTTAGCTCCATCTTTTGACACTTCTTCCACCCCCGTCCTTGCACGCTACAACAAAGATGACGGGAAAAAGACGCTGGCGAAGGTGAGCCACATAAAAAAGACCACCCAGAAAACGGCACATCCTGAAGCGACTGTCAGAAAGCGGCTTGAAGATGATCTGTAAAATATAATCCATGGAACATTTTGACCAAAGAACCACCATTATATGGTATGTAAAACCACAAGGAAATGTTTTACATTTAAAAAAAAAAAAAAAAGACTCATTTAATGTACCCTGTAATCCAGTGCGCCTTTTGTATGAAAATAGACCTGAATAGACCCGCTCATTGGCAGTGCGCCTCATAATCTGGTGCACCATATGGTCCGGAAGATACGGTACATTTGTGCTTACATTTGTTCCCATAAATTCAATTCCAATCCATCAAGCACACTTGCCTGCGTTCCAGCTGCTATAACTCTCCGAGTCTCACAAAGAAGCAAAAATAGTCGACAAGGGTTTTTGGTGCTCATATTTCCAAACTGTCTTCAAACTACTGTTGTCCCGATAACAATATTTTAGTACCGGTACCAAAATGTATTTTGATACGTTTCGATACTTTTCTAAATAAAGGGGACCACAAAAAATGGCATTATTGGCTTTATTTTAACAAAAAAATCTTAAGGTACATTAAACATATGTTTCTTATTGCAGTCGAAAAACAATTTTGTCCTTAAATAAAATGTGAACATACAAGACAACTTGTCTTTTAGTAGTAAGTAAGCTAACAAAGACTCCTAATTTAGTCTGCTGATGTATGCAGTAACATCATTTTATTTTGTCAGAATTATGAGGGACAATCTGTAAAAAGGGATTTTCGATTCACTTGTTCATTTCCTTTTAATATCTGCTTAGTTTCTCTTTCAACATGTTCTATCTACGCTTCTGTTAAAATGTAATAATCACTTATTTTTCAGTTTTTTGATACCTTAGATTAGTTTTGGATGATGCCACAAATATAGGTATAGCTCCGATATCAAGTAGTTACAGGATCATGCATTGGTCATATTCAAAGTCCTCCTGTGTCCAGGGACATATTTCCTGAGTTTATGAACATAATATACATTTTTAAAAAAGGAAAAAAGATTTTGTGACATAAATATAGATGTAATCATAGCAGTATAGATTAGATACGCTATTGTACTTTGTATCATTACAGTTGATATAAGGTTTATATCCACCCATGGCATTTTTTTACATTCAGGTTGCTAGCTTGCTATTAGCGGTTAGCTATTATATCTTCCTACGGTGTGTAGTGAAGCATCTTTAGTTATTCCTCGTCCTGCAGGGATGATACTTGTAGGAAACGTACTTTATTTGTGGCCATGAAGACGAGGATTAGTGATTTAGAAGTAGCTAAAACACTGCAAACTACTCAGTGGCCTAGTGGTTAGAGAGTCCGCCCTGAGATCGGTAGGTTGGGAGTTCAAACCCCGACCGAGTTATACCAAAGACTATAAAATGGGACCCATTACCTCCCTGTTTGGCACTCAGCATCAAGGGTTGGAATTGGGGGTTAAATCACCATAAATGATTCCCGGGCGTGGCACCGCTGCTGCCCACTGCTCCCCTCACCTCCCAGGGGGTGATCAAGGGGATGGGTCAAATGCAGAGGACAAATTTCGCCACACCTAGTGTGTGTGTGACAATCATTGGTACTTAAACTTTAACTGGACGTTCGCCGCTAGCTAGCTAGCTAGCTAGCCATGTTTTTAAACATCTCTTCTTAAGGGTGTTTTCGAGTTATAGCTTCACCTTTATCGATAGTTTTTAGGCCAAAATGTGTCTCTGACCGCCTTCCTGCCATCACTGTGTGGGTTGCCAGGACCATGGACGCACGACACCTCGTAGCAGGGTTGACATACATTTATTGTTTCAATAAATGGCATCTGTGTGTCCCAATCGGGCGCGCCACTTTCTAGCGGGCCCCTGGCTGCTCGTCTTTGCGCACCTTTCGGTGGCCGGGTGTTGCGTCGTTCGCGGGGGCTCATGTCTTTTTTGGTCTCTTGTCGCTGGTGTTGTTGCCGTGGTTTCCTACTCCCTACTGCTCTCTCGGTTGTTCCTCCCTCGCCCTTTTTTATATTCTAGCAGCAGATGGAGAGATTGTGAGCAGGTGTGTGGTATACGCACCTGGCTCAGATTGCCGCTGTAGTGTCGCTTTGCGTGCGTCACGCCTCTCCTCCCCGCTGCATGCCCCGCCTCCTGGCCTCCATGTGGGCCCGGGCTGCTGCTCTCCGCCCGCTGTCGGGCCGTCGCCTGTGTCTCTCCACAGTGTCCTTTCTCCCTTTTCTGTCTACACACTGTGTCTGCTTGTAAGTACTCTGTGATTGTGCGCTGCCGAACGTGCTCCTCTGCTTGCAAAACCAGCAATGACACAACGTGACGACGCGCCATCATGCCCGGGAAACGGTACTTTTCTAACCGAGTATAGTATCGTTTTTGATTCACTAGTACCACAATTCTATACCGTACAACCCTAATTCAAACATTGTTGATGTCTATGACCATGCATTTATAGTTCTTGGACTTTGTATATTGCATCTCCATAAATTGTGTTAGTCACTAAGTTGCTGCAAGAGCACTCAAAGTTGTGTCGGCGGCAAGTCAACCTGCACTTATGCCAACTAGTACTAAGTTCCTGCAGGGAGAGAGCGACTTAATCAAGTGTGCTAATGTCCTGCACCTTAGTACAGCAAGGGTTAATATCCTCTGGAGTCCAGCTGAGGATTAGGAGATGGAGCTTTAACTGCCTGCGCTAATGGCGGGTGTTTATCTCAATACTTTGTTTTGTCGCTCCCCGACTCACTCTCATTTCCCAAAGCTGTCCCCGGAGCCCGCGCTCTTGTAATGACTTAGCTTCCTGAGCACCGCCCGACGGACGGAGCGAAGGAAATAACAAGATTCTCATTTGGGGCGGCCCGCGTTTAATTGGCCCTCTCGTTCTCATCGGTCTCTGTTGTTAAACGCGGCGGCTATTACCGGCACCGCCGCTGATTTCATGTGTTTGTTTATTGTATTGGGTGGTGGCGCGCACGTGTGCAGAGGTGTGTGTCAGATAGATAGCAAGTGCTCTCCTTTCTCTCCCTCCTCGAGTTGGGTCGCGGTTCCCCCCGGGGGCCCCTGTCGCAGTAATGGCCTGCTCCTGATTGCTCTGATACAGGTTAGGAATATTGGCTTTAATGATGTGTAAAATGAGCAAGCGGTGCCGGTGACATTTACAGATGGTGCCGCCTTGGCCGGTTCTTCCCAACTGCTCATTAATTCACGAGAATGGCGAGCACTTCTTTAAGTGACTGCCTGATGCGTTGCGGTGTGCGACACGACGCAACATCGCCAAACAATAGCTCACCTTTTCGCCCCCTCCGAGCATTCACACGGATGCATTTAAAGAGGAAAAGAAGAACGCGGATGTCCTCAAGGCTAAAGACCGTGTGCTAAGTCCTTTGTAAGGTTTTGTCACAGCAATCTCCAGAGGACATTGGAGAGGCTCACATACAACAAGGAGAACTCAGCTGGGATCGCATCAGCGCCCTGAGGTGCTAATCTGGTCCACAGGTGCTGTCGCTGTCTTCATTTCTTGCGGTGTGACAAAAGAGGCCCTACTCAATGTTTTCAGTGCAATTTAAAGGCCTACTGAAATGAGATTTTCTTATTTAAACGGGGATAGCAGGTCAATTCTATGTGTCATACTTGATCATTTTGCGATATTGCCATATGTTTGCTGAAAGGATTTAGTAGAGAACATCCACAATAAAGTTTGCAACTTTCGGTGCTAAGAGAAAAGCCTTGCCTGTACCGGAAGTTGCAGACGATGACGTCACATGTTGATGGCTCCTCACATATTCACACTGATTTTAATGGGAGCCTCCAACAAAAAGTGCTATTCGGACCAAGAAAACGACAATTTCCCCATAAATTTGAGCGAGGATGAAAGATTCGTGTTTGAGGATATTGATAGCGACGGACTAGAAAAAAAAAAAAAAAAGTTACAAAAAAAAAAACACGGTTGCATTGGGACGGACTCCGATGTTTTCAGACACATTTACGAGGTTAATTCTGGGAAATCCCTTATCTTTCTATTGTGTTGCCAGTGGTTTAGTGAGTTTAACAGTACTTGATAGTCAGAGGGGTGTCTTGACGCCAATTTCTCAGGGGAGTCGACGGCAGCTATGGACGGCACAAGCTCAGCTGATATCCGGTAAGAAGCGACTTTTTAACCACAATTTTCTCACCGAAACCTGCTGGTTGACATTCCGTCGTGAATCATGTTCGCTAGACCGCGCTCTGATCCATAGTAAAGTTTCACCTCCAGGAATTTAAAACAAGGAATCACCGTGTGTTTGTGTGGCTAAAGGCTAAAGCTTCCCAACTCCATCTTTCTACTTTGACTTCTTCAATATTAATTGAACAAATTGCAAAAGATTCAGCAACACAGATCTCCAAAATACTGTGTAATTATACGGTTAAAGCAGACGACTTTTAGCTGTGTGTGTGCGCAGCGCTCATACTTCCTAAAAACCCCTGATGTCTTGCGTACACGTCATCATTACACGACGTTTTCAAGACGTAACTCCCGGGAAATTTAAAATTGCAATTTAGTAAACTAAAATATTGGCATGTGTTGCAATGTTAATATTTCATCATTGATATATAAACTATCAGACTGCGTGGTGGGTAGTAGTGGGTTTCAGTAGGCCTTTAAGAGTTGGTTTTGCCGTTATTTTTGCTCCTCATCGGATGCTTGTGCAGTCCTTTGGGCGTAATAACGCTCGAACGATCGTACCAATGTTTGGATGCCGCATTCAGCTAGTGCAGGGATCAGCAACCCAACATGTTGACAGAGCCATGTTGGACCAAATAAACACATCTGTCTGGAACCGCAAAAAATAAAAAGTCTTATATAAGTGTTATATCGAAGGCAACACATGATGTAGGTGTCTATATTAGCCTACTATCAAAATAACTTTAAATGTCTTACATAAGTGTAATAATGAAGGCAACACATGACGTAAGTGTCTGTATTAGCTATACTAGCCTACTATCAGAATGACAAAGAAAATCTTTGTTGACAGAAATGTTGAAATGTAATATTTATTCTGCACATTTTTACAACATTAGAAACCATTAATAAATCAGAGGTTTGTCTGAAGGTGAGATAACTCCTGACAATTACCGGCTTAGAATGGTCAAAGGTATAGATAGATGTGCGTCCATCCATCCGGCCATCCATCTTCTTCCGCTTATCCGAGGTCGGGTCGCGGGGTCAGCAGCCTAAGCAGGGAAGCACAGACTTCCCTCTCCCCAGCCACTTCGTCCAGGTCTTCCCGGAGGATCCCAAGGTGTTCCCAGGCCAGCCGGGAGACATAGTCTTCCCAACGTGTCCTGGATCTTCCGTGTGGCCTCCTACCGGTTGGACGTGCCCTCGGGTGGCATTCCGACCAGATGCCCGAACCACCTCATCTGGCTCCTCTCGATGTGGAGGAGCAGCGGCTTTACTTTGAGCTCCCCCCGGATGGCAGAGCTTCTCACCCTATCTCTAAGGGAGAGCCCTGCCACCCGGCGGAGGAAACTCATTTCGGCCGCTTGCATTTGTGATCTTGTCCTTTCGGTCATAAGCCAAAGCTCATGATGTGTGTGTCCAAGTTAAAGGAAATGGCAGCCTGTTTTCTTTTAATAAATTCATTACAATCTTTGGCACGCTAGGTAATGTTCGCTTTGGTCTGGAACAACATGGCACACAAACAACTATCTGAAATGCATCCAATATTACATACAGATAATGTGTCATGAGACATGCAAATAGAAATTAAATACACAGAGGACATAAGTAAAGGAAATTAAATTAGCTCCAATATACCTACAAACGAGGGATAATGATGCAATATGTACACACAGCCAGCCTAAATAGTATGTTAGCACTCCCAACAAGTCAATAACATCAACAAAGTGCACCATTGTGTATTCACGCACAGCATGAAACTTTTGGTGGACCAAATGAGACAAAAAAGAAGGGAAGGTTGTTGCAAGCAAACAAACTGTTGCGTCACAGTCCACACTATGGTGAGTTCAAGAACCGTCAAAATTATTAGGACAAAACGTGGTTCATCAATTAATCATATTAAACAGTTGGTTTTCTAACAATTGGGAATGTTTGTATCATGTTTGTCAAACAAAAACCATACTAAAAAAAATTTTTGCGCCATCTTTTTCCATTTTCTACTTTTTTTTAATACTGCTCCAGGGAGCCACTAGGGCAGTGCTAAAGAGCCACACTCGACTCGAGCGCTAGTGTTAGCTCACATCTCTGTGTTCAAGTTCGGTACACTTCCCCTCCAGTGGCATGAGTGGAATAGGTTGACCAATGTAGCAGCATCATAGTCCAGTCATACACCTAATGGTGTGTGATATATAGACAAAAATATATATCCCGATATAAGTCAGTCTTGTTTGTTGTCTTTTTCTTTCTATAGTTTCGTAGTTTTGTGGTAATATTAGTGCTTTTTTTGCATGTTAACACTATTTGTGTTGCCATTAGCGCTACAAATGCACAACATATCTCATTAGAAACTGGTAATGGAAACACCCATATTTCGAAAGACCTGTTTTTACATTTTTACACTCTCATGAGGTGATTTCTCTAGACCAGGGGTGGGCATTATGTTGATCGCAAGCTACCGGTCCATCGCGGAGGGTTTTTTCAGACGATCATCAGCCAGGCATTTAAAAAATATATCTAAAAATGAGCGCTCATCAATCTTCATTAAGATGTCACTTTTGTCTCTTGATTGACATTCACGGCACTTGAGAGTCTTGTGGGATGACACTGGCTGCTGCGAGCTCATTATTAAGAAAAAATGACGGACAGGAAGGCGAGAAACACTTTTTATTTCAACAGATTCGCGCCGTACCTGCCGCCAAAACTCTGTATTTCTTGTAAAGTGTATAAAAAGGAGTATGGAAGCTGGACAAGTATGAGGCCAAAAGCCAACCACTTTCATGTGGTATTGGACAGAAAGGAGGACTTTTTTTCTCCTCCATTTGAAAATGCGGACGTCATTAGCACTACTGTCCTATTCCAATCACCAACTTGTTGTCTTCATGAAAGAAAGGAATCCATATGTTAAACATGCTTGTATTATCATTAAACACCTTTAACTAGTTAACAAAAACCCCTCTTTCATAAATAAATCTATATAAGATAAATATATGAATGAGGTAGATCCCCTCGACTTGGTCAATTGAAAAGTAGCTCGCCTGCAAAAAAAGTGTGGAAACCCCTGATCCAGATGTTTCGATATTGAAGAGTGTCGCAAAAGCATGAGGAAAACACTTTTTTGGCATTCACAAGGCACCTAAACACCAAACCGGCGGGGCACCGATGCAGGACAACTAAGGCAACTTGGTCTCACTTCTGAGACCTGGGGAAGCGAGACGGCCTGGTGCCGTCTTTACTGGCAAAGGAGGCCGACCCACATACCGGAACAATGTCGAGGGGGCCCTTGAGTCCACGTTTTCTTTGGTGAATTCCTCGTTCACAATTCTGTCTCCAAAATCCCTTATTGGTGGGGAAGGACGTTGCCTTTGAGCAATCACCTGCTGCCTCCGTCTTCTATTGATGATCACGGCAACAGCAGTGGCTGCACTTGTAAACTAGGGAATTGCAATGCGTCCATCTATCTCGAAGTGGAGTCTCGCTGGACGAGATTTTACGAGAATTACGGCTCATGATGCAAAACACCCTTTAATGTCCCATATTTTCCGGACTATAAGGCGCACTTAAAATAATTTTTTTCTCTCAAAACTCAACAGTGCGCCTTATGTACGAAATAATTCTGGTTTTGCTTACCGACGTCTAAGCTATTTTATTTGGTACATTGTGAAATGACCAGTAAAGTGGGACCAGTAGATGGCAGTCACACACAAGATACATGTGTAGACTGCAATATGACTAAAGTAAACAACACCAACATTTTATATATTCCATTGAAAATATAGAACTCAAAATGTTTTAATACGACCTTGGTAAACTATGAAGCCGCACCGTTTTATGGATTGTACTGTGCTTCAACATACAAGTATTAGTATGGTGTGTGTATAAGGCAGGGGTGCCCATTACGTCGATCGCGATCGACTGGTCGATCTCGGAGGGTGTGTCAGTCGATCTCAAGCCAGGCATCAAAAAATTTACATAAAAATGAGCAATCATCAATCATACCAAGACTTCACTTTCGTCAGTTGTTTGACATTTTCGGCACCCGAGGATCTTGTGAGATGACGCTGGCTGCTGCAAGCTCATATTTAAGAAAAAAATCACTAACAGGGCGGACGCAGAGAAACACATTTTATTTCTAGAGACTGCGTACCTACTGTCAAAACTCTAAAGACCGACTGCACAGTTAATGTCTTCACCATAAAAGACCTGTTTCATCCTGCCTGTGCTAACAAAATAAGAGTCTCAGAAAGCTAGCGTGCACAAGCTAGCAAGCTACGGAGTTTGGTGCCAATGTATTTCTCCCCCGCCCTCAGCGACCGCTTTCTCACTTGCTTGCCCACCCGCACACTCACTGACGTCACTCACCTGCTGCCAGACATTAAAGGGCCACACACATATGCTACTCTCATAACAAAGTGTTTAAAAACGAGTATGCAAGTTGGACAAATGAGATGCCAAATCCAACCACTTTCATGTGGTATTGGACAGAAAGGAGGACTTTTTTTTTCCTCCATTTGAAAATGCGGACATTATCAGCACCACTGTCTAATTCCAATGAATGCAAGTCATCAGAATCAAATACACCAACTTATATTCTTGTCTTCATGAAAGAAAGGAATCTATGTGTGTTAAACATGCTTGTATTATCATTAAACACCATTAACTTGTTAACAAAAATGTCTCTTTCATAAATAAATAAATATAAATTATAAATAGGAATGAGGTAGATCTCCTCGACTTGGTCAATTGAAAAGTAGCTCGCCTGCAGAAAAAGTGTGAGCGCCCCTGGTATAAGGTAAGACATATTATCTGGCGTTTTTTTTTTTGCAGTATTATGCAAAAGCAACTTTTCTTACCTTCTGGTACCTGCTGATCTGTATTTGGGATCTGCATAAGTCCTGAAAATATCTGCTCGTTTAACGCCGTAATCAATGAGCTTCTTCTTTCTCTCGATCTTCTTATTATGGGACATTCATCCTCCGCTGTTGCCATTTCTAATATAAAATATGGTAAAATTCTTACTTATATCTGTCAGTAAACTCGCCATGAAATTCGCTAAAACATACCAGTGTAGTGACTTTACATTATTCACCCAACAAACGCTAGTTATTAGATCCGACACGTTTTTCACGGGACACATTTCCGGTGTTGTCATTGCATTAGTGAGCCACGGATGAGGAGAATCTGCTTCGTTTTTGATTTAAGTAAAGTCTGAATGTTATTAAAACAGTTTGCTCCATCTTTTGACACTTCTTCCACTCCTGTCCTTGCACGCTACACCGCCACAACAGAGATGACGGGGAGAATATGCTGCCGAAGGTGTGCCACGTAAATAAGACCACGCACAAAACGGCGCATCCAGAAGCGACAGTCAGTAAGCGGCTTGAAACGTAAAACATAATCTATGCAACATTTTGACCAAAGAACCACCATTACATGTTATGTAGACCACAAGGAAGTGTTTTACATTTAGAAACAAAATAAATATCAATGCTTTAATGCCCCTTATAATCCGGTGCGCCTTATATGTGAAAAAAAAGTTTGAAAATAGACCATTTATCAGCAGTGCGCCTTATAATCCAATGCAACCTATGGTCCGTAACATACGGTACTTTATCGAAATTTTTGAAATATCGCATCTCCTGTCTCTGTACTATTCTTCATGTTGTGTCTTGAAGTGATTATAAAGATTAGGTGCATTCACATGGATAGCAATGACTCGCTATTTTGCAATTGACCATTGTCCAAACGATGGGATTTTTTTAATACAAACCAAAGCTGAACAAAGGAGTTGCTCTTCCCTTATTTTGGGACCAATATTTCTTCTGGTTTAGTTGGATTAGCTTCCTTTGTGTCCGTCATCTCTGCTAGTAGCAGACTGCTACTTTGCTGACATTCAAGTTCTTTCAATGTGACACAAAGCAGAAACAGCTGCAGTCACATCAGCCACAGCCCAGATGTTAAAATTATGATATAAACAGAGGATTATATCACACGATAGACATTTTAATGTTGTAGTATGATTTGTATTGGTATATCGCTCAGCACTACGTAAAAATCATGCCCGCCTCAATTGACGATAGCAATACAACACAAAGACTTAAAATAATCCAGAAGTTAAAATCCACGGCGGGCTCACTCACCCGAAGCTACATTTCTGTGCGTAATAAGGAAAAGACTCCCCTTTGGACAGTACAAATACAAAATACAAAACCAGTGAAGTTGGCACGTTGCAAATCCTTTTCAACCTATATTCACTTGAATAGACTGCAAAGACCTGTGATGAGGTGGCGACTTGTCCAGGGTGTACCCCGCCTTCCGCCCGATTGTAGCTGAGATGGGCACCAGCGACCCCAAAGGGAATAAGCGGTAGAAAATGGACGGATGGATGGATAGACTGCAAAGACAAGATATTTAATGGGTTTTTTTAAACTTACAATTTAATGGTAGCAACACATTGCAAAAAAGTTGGCACAGGGGCATTTATACCACTGTGTTACATGGCTTTTCCTTTTAACAAAGCTCAGTAAACGTTTAGGAACTGAGGAAACACATTTTTTAAGCTTTTCAGGTGGAATTATTTCCCAAAATAAATGGCTTTCGCTTTACATAGTAGAGTTTTAACTTGCACTTACAGATGTAGCGACCGACTGTAGTTACTGACAAGGGTTTTCTGAGGTGTTCCTGATCCCATGTGGTGATATCCTTTACATACTGATGTCGGTTTTGATGCAGTACCGCCTGAGAGATCGAAGATCACGGGCATTCAATGTTGGTTTTCGGCATTGTCGTGATTTCTCCAAATTCTCTGAATCTTTTGATGATATTACGGACCGTAAATGGTGGAATCCCTAAATTCCTTGCAATAGCTCGTTGAGAAATGTTGTTTTTAAACTGTTCAACAATTTGCTCACGCATTTGTTCACAAAGTGGTGAGCCTCGCCCCATCCTTGTTTGTGAATGACTGAGCATTTCATGGAAGCTTCTTTTATACCCAATCATGGCACCCACCTGTTCCCATTTAGTCAGTTCACCTGTGGGATGTTCCAAATAAGTGTTTGATGAGCATTCCTTAACATTCTCAGTTTTTTGCCACTTGTGCCAGCTTTTTGAAACATGTTGCAGGCATCAAATTCCAAATAAGCAGTTGTCTTATATTATAAGGCTAAGCTAGCTACACAACAAACCAAGCTAACATTGGTAAAGTATCTTTAACACTTTTCCAAGCTACTGTTAGTACTTACCGTTTCATTGTCACCTTCATTGCTATAAATAGTTGACATCGAGCCAAGTAGTTTTTCGGAAAATCCATCATTTTGTGACGTTCCTGTGGTTGTAACAATACTTATCCCTGCACACACGTGGAGCAACTTATTGGGGCAGTGTAGCTCGGTTGGTAGAGTGGCCAATGCCAGCAACTTGAGGGTTCTACGTTCGAGCCCCGCTTCCGCCATCCTAGTCACTGCCGTTGTGTACTTGGGCAAGACACTATACCCACCTGCTCTCATTGCCACCCACACGGGTCTAAAAATCTAACTTAGATATTGGGTTTCACTATGTAAAGCACTTTGACTCACTAGAGAAAAGCGCTATATAAATATAATTCACTTCACTTAAAGAAACACAATAGTTAGCCAGGCATTTCTTACTTCTTCAGATGAGACTGGAGGTTTGAATGATATCCTGAGTTGGGTAATACAACCAATAACAGCATTTTCGCTATTCGCTCATGTTTGTTTGGACTACAAATGTTCAGATGACAAATAAAATGGCGAATTCACACATAGAACTTTGGGTAAGCCTTTACCATATGGCGAGATATCCGCAGACGTCACAGGTCAGAAAAAAGTCGCAGGACTGACAAATTCCAAACGAACCATTTGAATGTAGTCAGGAGGAAGGCAAGATTGATGTATGAATATTTCCGCAATGCCTCCATGGTTTGATTTAAAATTTTCAGGACTTATGCAGATCCCAATACACCTAAGCAGTCAACAATAGGTTAGAAAAGTTGGGCCCCTCTAAACTTACAAAGCATGGTGTAGAGCAGGGGTAGGGAACCTATGGCTCTGGACAGAGTCGCCGCCAGGGATTTTGGGCCCCATGAAAAGAATCTTTACAGGGCCCCCAACACATAATTTCATATAATTTCATCATCATTAGGGGCCTCTCTGGCCCCCCTTCATCATGGGCCCCTAGAATCTGTCTCCTTTACACCCCCCTTTTCGGCGCCCCTGGCTTTAGAGCCAGATGTGGCTCTTTTGATGACTGCATCTGGCTCTCAGATAAATCTTAGCTGATGTTGCTTAACACGATAAGTAATTAATAATCCCGCTGGTAATCACAGTGTTAAAAATAATGTTCAAAATATAAAACATTCTTATGTACTTTAATCCATCCATCCGTTTCTACCGCACCTGTTCAAGAAGTCGCATTAATGGTCAAAAGTATTTTAATTAATATTGGTTAGCTTGTTAATAACAATGGTATTAAAAAGAATTATGACTTATAATGCTTTAAAAATTTTGGTGTTACTTAAAAATGCACGCATTTAGTTGCAATCAGGAAAGTCCAAAAAAAAGAGGAGGCGTAGAATTCTCTTGTCAGAGCGTGGGACGACACTGCACAAGGGTACAGGTCTGCACGTGTCTCCTCATTGAGCTAAATTGAATCCAGTCTCTGTTTAATTCCTTGCTTCTTGTCTGTTTAAAGGCCTACTGAAACCCACTACTACCGACCACGCAGTCTGATAGTTTGTATATCAATGATGAAATATTAACATTGCAACACATGCCAATACGGCCTTTTTAGTTTACTAAATTGCAATCTTAAATTTCCCGTGAGGTATCCTGTTGAAAACGTCGCGGAATGAGGACGCATATGATGACGCGTGCGCGTGACGTCACTGGTGGTAGCGGACATGTTCTCCCAGCACCGATCACGGCTAAAAGTAGTCTGTTTTTATCGCATAATTACACAGTATTCCGGACATCTGTGTTGCTCAATCTTTTGCAATTAGTTCAATTAATAATGGATACTACAAAGAAGAATGCATTTGGTGGAAAGCGGCGTATTTCGGCCGGCTGCAGCAACACAAACACAGCCAGTCTTTCTTTGTTTGTTGTGAAGCTTTAATATGGAACAGAGCGGTCAAGCGAACATGTTTCTCTACCACATGTCAACCGGCAGGTTTTAGTGAAAAAATTGTGGTAATAAGCCGGCTCTTACCGTAAACATGAGTGGAGCTTGTGTCGTTCCTCCTGCAGCTGTCAAAGAGACAGCTGCGACTTTCTTGGCTCTTCCATGGCTTCCCTCAGAGACACTGGTGGTCACCGCACCCCTCTGACTTTTAAGTATGACTATATAATCTCACTAAAGCACTAGTAACACAATAAGCAGATAAGGGATTTTCCAGAATTATCTTAGTAAATGCGTCTAATAACATCTGAATCGCTCCCACTGCCCTCATCTTTTTTATATTTTTCTTGTAGTCCTTCACTCTCACTATCCTCATCCACAAATCTTTCATCCTCGCTCAAATTAATAGGGAAATTGTCGCTTTCTCGGTCCGAATTGCTCTAGCTGCTGGTGGCCATGATTGTAAACAATGTGAGGATGTGAGGAGCTCTACAGCCAGTGACATCACGCGCACATCGATTGCTACTTCCGGTACAGGCAAGGTTTTTTATTAGCGACCAAAAGTTGCAAACTTTATCGTCGATGTTCTCTACTAAATCCTTTCAGCAAAAATATGGCAATATCGCAAAATGGACCTGCTATCCTCGTTTAAATAAGAACATCTCATTTCGGTAGGCCTTTAATAGATGTCAAAAGTGTTTGAACCTGACAGTTGTATTCAGTGTTAAAAATATTATACAGCTCTCACGGAAATACATTTTAAAATATTTGGTTTTCATGGCTCTCTCAGCCAAAAAGGTTCCTGACCCCTGGTGTAGAGCGAGTGTGAGAAATTTAAAGTCTGTAGTATTAATAACTGTGCCGCCATGTGGTTTATTAGGAAGCACCGGAAACTTAGTAGGGCTGCATTTGTTGTCGAATTTGCCCCTTTTTTGTGCAGCGGTTGTAGTAGAAGGGTTCCACCATAGGGTGCTGTTTATACTTTATTTTTTGTGTGCATATGCCAGCGACAATTAATTGTGTGTGTGTGTGTGTGTGTGTGTGTGTGTGTGTGTGTGTGTGTGTGTGTGTGTGTGTGTGTGTGTGTGTGTGTGTGTGTGTGTGTGTGTGTGTGTGTGTGTGGGTGTGTGTGTGTGTGCGCGTGTGTGTGTGTGCGTGTGTGTGTGTGTGTGTGTGTGTCCACCAACCCCCTCCCCCTTTAAATGTATAACAACTTCTGTAAATGAGACGTCGCCTATCAGATTTATGATCCATGTAAATGGTGGATCATGTTTATCTTCCTTCCCATCGTAGCTGTGCAGCCATTACACTCGCTCATAATTCCCTTTTTATTATGCCATTTTAATTTAGGGACAATCATATTTAACACATTCCTCACCGGCCGCTCTTCCGCTGGCTTTCAAGGCGCTTTGATTTATTTCTACTGAAGAACTTGTTGATGGAGAGCTGGCGGATAGACGTGGTCAACAAGTTAATGTTCAGCATCATGTGACGAGGTGATTGTTCTTCCGCTAGCCGCGTGCCACCCGCAACTGCCTGGTAATAACAGAAGCTCTAATGGCCTCTTTACAGGCTTCTCATTGCAGGCCCTGGTGATACCTTTAGGCGCATTGTTCATGTCCAGATTTACTGTGACTTGGAGAAGAGAAAAGAACACTTACATGCTTTAGAATTGCTTCGGAGTTCAGTTGCTGCACCGTTGAGAAATAATAGCACGACAGCGTTAGGTGAGAACATGTAAGGTTCTTCAGTGGCTACAGTTACAGTAGTGCATTCACGTGCATGGGGGAATTACCTTTGTTTTCCATTCTCTACTCATCAGTTTAGGAAGTCAGCCATCCTTTGCTTTTTTAATCTCCATAATGAAAGTCTTTTAATGCCTCCAATTTATTGCCTGGGCAGCCAACAGAGTAATTAGCTTTGTTCATGTTTTTTTCTTTCTTTAAAAGATGGAAAAACACAAGTAAAAGTAGAGTCAGGGCAAACTACCGTAGAAGAACCGGTACACATATTTGTTTGTTAGGAATTAAAGGCAGATTTTCTATTGAAGTATTGATTCGTTGATCAGTTAAAAAGTCATATGGCGTTATTTGCACGCAAATACACCAGAGAACATCTCTCTTTCTGTTTGAGCAATGGAAATAAAGATATTATAATTAAATCTTTCCTCAAATATCACAGAGGGTTATATACCAGGCCCCCCTGTGGTAGGGGATTTTCTGCAAAAATGGTTCAATATTTATATGACTATTATATGCATCAAAGTCTTTATAAGCCCTCCTTTCCCACACATCTACAAAATACTTACTATTAGGACTGCGAATCTTTGGGTGTCCCACGATTCGATTCAATATCGATTCTTGGGGTCACGATTCGATTCAAAATCGATTTTTTTTTTTTTCAATTCAACACGATTCTCGATTCAAAAACGATTTTTCCCCGATTTAAAAGGATTCTCTATCCATTCAATACATAGGATTTCAGCAGGATCTACCCCAGTCTGTTGTCATGCAAGCCGAGTAGTAGATTTTTGTAAAAAGCTTTTATAATTGTAAAGGACAATGTTTTATCGACTGATTGCAACAATGTAAATTTGTTTTAACTATTAAACGAACAACAAATATGACTTATTTTATTCTGTGAAAATATTGGACACAGTGTGTTGTCAAGCTTATGAGATGTGATGCATGTGTAAGCCACTGTGACACTATTGTTCTTTTTTTTTTTTTTATAAATGTCTAATGATAATGTCAATGAGGGATTTTTAATCACTGCTATGCTGAAATTATAACTAATATTGATACTGTTGTTGATAATATTCATTTTTGTTTCACTACTTTGGTTTGTTCTGTGTCGTGTTTGTGTTTCCTCTCAATTGCTCTGTTTATTGCAGTTCTGAGTGTTGCTGGCTCAGGTTTGGTTTTGGAATTGGATTGCATTGTTATGGTATTGCTGTGTATTGTTTTGTTGGATTGATAAAAAAAATAAAATAAAAAGTGAATTTAAAAAAAAAAAAATCGATTCTGAATCGCACAACGTGAGAATCGCGGTTTCTAATTCGAATCGATTTTTTTCCCACACTCCTACCTACTATTTTCTCAAAACACATAACGCTCTCTAATATTAAAATTAAATGGGTATTCTAATTCTAATATACTCATCTGTGACGCACTGAGATAATAATGAAACCGCAAAGTGGCGAAGGAACACCGTAATATGTTCCAACATGTTCCAAGGCAATATAATAGGGCTGTCAAAATAAACGAGTTAACGAAGGAAATTATTGATATTGGTCTGATATCAACAAAAAACAAGTTTATACGGCTGACGTCTAAAATCTCTGATATAAACTCCGATATTTGCAGTTTTGCAGCGTACTTACCTGCGCAACATCAACATCTACAGTTAGTCCTTACTTATATTTTGGTGAAGTCATTTACTAAAGGTAAATATTTTGACTCGGGGCCACATTGAGAGAAAAAATGTGTCTCGGGGGCCAATTCGTATGTGTGTATGAATGATATGTACACATTTAGCTGTAAAAATCTGCTGTGCAGTATGTGTGTTTGGGGGCCCCTTTTTTTCCAGGAACACTAATACCAAAAGTCACACTGTCCGATAGAATTCTAAAAAAGTTATGACAGATCACCTCAAAAAAACGGAATGGAATTTTACAGTTTTTAAAAAAAGTGGGATTTACAATGTTACCTATGAACAATAAAACACAAAATATTTACAACATATGAACATCACTCCTCTTTTACTTCTCAGACTAGCTCCTTGATAGACTTCAAACAAAACAGAACAAAAATGTAACAAACTGCAAAATATAAATGTAAAGGGAAATAAACACCTACAATATGATATATTATCATTTTTATGCAAAAACTTGTTGTAAAAATTTGCTTCCGCATCTGTTTTTGACACATGCGTTTCGGGCTGGCTGCTCTGAAAACAAACCTCGCCCACTCTGCTTTGTTCCTCGTCTGAGCTGCTGTGACATAGATTACCACTCGAAACCGTAGATTTCAACCATTGAAATATTTTATATAGTTCAAGACTTACGGTCATTTAAAAACATGAATGAACATCATAATGGCGGCTACAGTTTCGATGTTAAAGGTCTAAAAAAAAATAATGTCAAACGTCCAGCGGGCCGGATTGAAAATCTTGATGGGCGACCAGGAGCTAGCATTTACACAACAATTAAGCACACGATAGCGCTCAAGCTAGACGTATTTGATAGGTGTTCTTAATTGAACAATACATGACGTTTGTTAATTTAGACATGTATCAAATAATTAGAGTTGCACATTATTTATAGATACAAAATCTCAAAGGCAGAAGGTATCCAGTAACAATTTTGTCCGCATAATCTACCTTTTTGTGACGTGAGCTTAACTTAATGAATTATTGTGGCCATTAAGTGTCGCCGTAAATACAATTACCACTCATTTTAAAGACAGCAGAAACCCAAAACAGACAAATAATAATAAACTGGTTAGGGTTTTTCATACCTACCATTGTTCTCTGTTTGAGTACCGTATTTTTCAGAGTATAAGGTGCACTTAAAATACCGTCATTTTCTCAAGAATCAACAATGCGCCTTACAAATTCTGGTTGTGCTTACCAACATCAACGCTATTATATTTTGTACATAGTGTAATGACAAGTGTGACCAGTAGATGGCAGTCACACATAAGAGATACGTGTAGACTGCAAGATGAGATCAGTAAACAACACCAAAACATTAAATGTTCCATTGAGAATATAGAACATTACACGCGGCGTGTTTCAGTATGACTTTTGGTCAACTATGTCGCCACACCACTTGATGAATTGTGGGAGCATTACGGCTACCGAAGACGGACAAATTGTGCTTCAACATATAAGTATTATTATGGCGTGTGCATAAGGACCGCAAAATGACACCCATTAGCAGACATATCATCTGGCGTTTTGTCTTGCAATATTATGCAAAAACATTCATCCATCCAATTTTCTACCGCCTATTCCCTTTTGGGGTTGCGGGGGCGCTGGTGCCTATCTCAACTACAATCGGGCGGAAGGCGGGGTACACCCTGGACAAGTCGCCACCTCATCACAGGTCTTTGCAGTCTGTTCAAGTGAATATAGCTTGAAAAGGATTTGCAACGTGCCAACTTCACTGGTTTTGTATTTTGTATTTGTACTGTCCAAAGGGTGCCTATCTCAGCTACAATCCGGCGGAAGGCAGCGTACCCCCTGGACAAGTCGTCATCTCATCGCCGGGCCAACACAGATAGACAGACAACATTCACACTCACAATTTAGTGTTGCCAATCAACCTATCCCCAGGTGCATGTCTTTGGAAGTGGGAGATAGCCGGAGTACCCGGAGGGAACTCACGCAGTCACGGGGAGAACATGTAAACTCCACACAGAAAGATCCCGAGCCCGGGATTGAACCCAGGACTACTCAGGACCTTCGTATTGTGAGGCAGAGGCACTAACACCTGTACCACCGTGCTGCCCTATGCCCAACTTTTCTTAAATTCTGGTACCTGCTGATCTGCATTTGGGAGCTGTATAAATCCTGAAAATGTGCGCGTGTCCGCCATTGTAGTCCGAGGCAAACCCCATAATCGATAAGCTTCTTGTTTTTCTCTATATTCTTGTTATGGGACATTCATCCTCTGCTGTTGCCATTTCTAATATAAAGTAGTGCAAAGTTCGTACTTATATCTGTCAGTAAACACGTCGTAAAAGCGCTAAAATTTAAAGGATTTTTAAATTGTTGCTATTTTTAAAATATTTTTTAAAAATCTCACGTACCCCTTGGCATACCTTCAAGTACCTACTCAGTGGTCTAGTGCAGTGGTTCTCAAATGGGGGTACGCGTACCCCTGGGCGTAGTTCAAGGTATGCCAAGGGGTACGTGAGATTTTTGAAAAATATTCTAAAAATAGCAACAATTCAAAAATCCTTTATATATATATTTATTGAATAATACTTCAACAAAATATGAATGTAAGTTCATAAACTGAGAAAAGAAATGCAACAATGCAATATTTAGTGTTGACCTGCTAGATTTTTTTTGTGGACATGTTCCATAAATATTGATGTTAAAGATTTCTATTTTTGTGAAGAAATGTTTAGAATTAAGTTCATGAATCCAGATGGATCTCTATTACAAATCCCAAAGAGGACACTTTAAGTTGATGATTACTTCTATGTGTAGAAATCTTTATTTATAATTGAATCACTTGTTTGTTTTTCAACAAGTTTTTAGTTATTTTTATGCCTTTTTTCCCAAATGGGCAATATTTTGCACTGTTATACAATTTAATAAGTCAGAAACTGATGACATAGTGCTGTATTTTACTTCTTCTTTTTTTTTCCAACCTAAAATGCTTTGCTCTGATTAGAGGGTACTTGAATTAAAAAAAAGTTCACAGGGGGTACATCACTGAAAAAATGTTGGGAACCACTGGCCTAGTGGTTAGACCGTCCGCCCTGAGATCGGTAGGTCGTGAGTTCAAATCCCGGCCGAGTCATACCAAAGACTATAAAAATGGGACCCATTACCTCCATGCTTGGCACTAAGCATTAAGGGTTGGAATCGGGGGTTAAATCACCATAAATGATTCCCGGGCGCAGCACCGCTGCTGCCCACTGCTCACCTCACCTCCCAGGGGGTGATCAAGGCTGATGGGTCAAATGCAGAGAATAATTTCGCCACATCTAGTATGTGTGTGACAATCATTGGTACTTTAAATTTAACCTTAAGTACCCCCAGGGGTACGCGTACCCCCATTTGAAAACCACTGATGTAGACCACAAGGAAGTGTTTTACATTTCGAAAAAAATATCATAATATGACTCCTTTAATGCGCCTTATAATCCGGTGTGCCTTGTGCGTGAAAAAAGACTTCAATAGGCCCGCTCATCGACACCCTATGGTCGGAAAAATACGGTAGTTGCACTTGAATCATGCCTTTTCTACAATTCCACCCTACAGAATATGTATGATTTCGGTATCGGACAATACTCACGGCACCAATGTTGGTATCGTATCGGAAGTGACAAAGTTGTACGGGGACACCCCTATGGCGAAACAAACAAGTCAATACGGGAGACGCTAAACAGCACACTGGCCCTCTCTATGGTTGATGGCCAATTTGGGTTGCCGACTGTCATTAAGTGGTGATGGTGACTTCTGCCGTCACACCAGTTGAGAACTACTCTCTGGATGACACTTTATCGCCATGTTTTTTTTTGCAGCATCCCACCCACATAAAGACCTCCCCCCTCGTCAGTCTAAATAAAGAGGCTTCCCCAGCTTTTTTTTTCTTTTTTTTTATATCGATCCTCTGTGACCTGTAGTCGATTGCACAAACTGAATCAGATAATTGAAGTTGGTGTCGAGCTAATTGGATTATTGCTTTCCTCCCGGAGAGACAAACGTGCACCGCACAGGCACAGAGGTGGGGTGTGGGGTGTGGGGTGTTACTACATTAGTAACATCCGTCACAGATTTGTCATTTACCAGCGTCCTCACAGCGCCGAGTAGGAAGCATTGATTGTAAACTGTAGCGATAGCTATCGGTTAACAAGTCATACAGAGTTAATTTCATGTGAGTGGATTGGAAAACATGTCTGCACATGTTTGAGCGATGACTAAACTTGTACCAGCGTCTTTTGGAATCTTATTTGCCCCTTCATTCTTTATGCAAATGAGAGCACTCTTTTGCATCAACATAATTAGGTAATTACAAATCTTTCGGCGACGAGCTGAAGCGTGTGCTGCACAATGTACTGTACGCCGCTAATGAGCAGCAGACGCCAGCCACATCAGCATGTGTTCCAGCATATGTGGTGCCGCTAACCTCTTGTTTGGAGGAGACAGGTGACATTTATATGCATCTCGTTTAGATGTAAAGGAATAGAATAGAACAGTGGTTCTCAAATGGGGGTACGCGTACCCCTGGGGATACTTGAAGGTATGCCAAGGGGTATGTGAGATTTTTTAAAATTATTCTAAAAATAGCAACAATTCAAAAATCCTTTATAAATAAATTCATTGAATAATACTACAACAAAATATGAATGTAAGTTCATAAACTGTGAAAAGAAATGCATCAATGCTGTATTCAGTGTTGACAGCTAGATTTTTTGTGGACATGTTCCATAAATATTGATGTTAAAGATTTCTTTTTTTTTGTAAAGAAATGTTTAGAATCAAGTTCAAGAATCCAGATGGATCTCTATTACAATCCCCAAAGTGGGCACTTTAAGTTGATGATTACTACTATGTGCAGAAATCTTTATTTATAATTGTATCACTTGTTTATTTTTCTAAATGTTTTTAGTAATTTTTATATCTTTTTTTTCCAAATAGTTCAAGAAAGACCACTACAAATTAGCAATATTTTGCTCTGTTTTACAATTTAATAAATTAGAAACTGATGACATAGTGCTGTATTTTACTTCTTTATCTCTTTTTTTCAACCAAAAATGCTTTACTCTGATTAGGGGATACTTGAATTAAAAAAATGTTCACAGGGGGTACATCACTGAAAAAAGGTTGAGAACCACTGGAATAGAATATAGAATAGAATGCCTTTTTGTTGTCACTATACACAAGTACAATGAGATTAAAAGCAACTCCAGTATCAGTGTGACAGTCTATAAATGTGCAAAACATAGGAAGGAAAGAAAAGAAATAGAGTGCAAAAGGAGGTAAGGTGCACAGTCAAGTCCTGAGAACGAATGTTCTGAATGTGTTGTTTAAATATTATACGAAATACAGGAATATGTTTTAAATATATCGTTTTCCCTCTCTGTTGTTGATGGCAATTCATTTGAGTTTGATCAGGGTGATCAGCTGTTAGCATATTTCCTTGATCAAACATGGCAAAAATGTCTGTTAGAAGTGATTGAAGAAGTAAACAGTAAGGAAGTAACGATGCTCGCGATAATCTTGCACGGGTCAATCCACTTTTATTGACTGTTGTGAAAGTTAAAACACCAATGATTGTCAGACACACTGGGTGTGGTGAAATTTGTCCTCTGCATTTGACCCATCCCCTTGTTCCAACCCCTGGGAGGTGAGGGGAGCAGTGAGCAGCAGCGGTGGCCGTGCCCGGGAATAATTTATGGTGATTTAACCCCCAAGTCCAAACCTTGATGCTTAGTGCCAAGCAGGAAGGTAATGGGTCCCATTTCTATAGTCTTTGGTATGACTCGGCCGGGGTTTGAACTCACAACCTACCGATCTCAGGGCGGACACTCTAACCCAGTGATTCTTAACCTTGTTAGAGGTACCGAACCCCGTTAGTTTCATATGCACATTCACCGGACCCTTCTTAGTGGAAAAATAAAATGTTTTTTTTTTTTCAAATTCAAGAGAAAATTATGTGTTTTGGGAGCACTTTAGTATGGAGAACATATTGTAAGTAACAAAGACTTAATTTGGAGTTATTTGGTTAGGGTTAGGGTTAGGGTTATAATGAGGCCATGCCGAATAAGGCATTAATAAGTACTTAAAAATGACTAGTTAAGAGCCAATATGTTACTAAATTGTATGTTAATAAGCAACTAATTAATGGTGAATATGTCCCCCATACTAAAGTGTTACCATGTTTTTTTACTGGTCACAAAATGAACCGTGCAAAAACATCATCTTGTTCAAAGAACGAAACAGACACTAAACTCACACTGGACTGCATAAACTCACAACAAATTGCACACCTGCAAATCAGTGTGACTTCTGCTGTTGCCGTATCCGTAATACACCGATAGGGAGAAGTTTTTATTAAGACGATGAGTTGGGTTTGTTTTGACCTGTGCCGAACCCCTGAGGGAGACTAGGGGTTCGGTCGAACCCAGGTTAAAAACCACTGCTCTAACCACTAGGCCACTGAGTAGGTCCTGCGTGTGTCTATGAATGTGTGTGAGTTGGCGTGTGTTTTTTGTCAAAATGTTTGGGGGCGGTGTTGTTTGCGAACATCTCGTTTCACCGTTGCGAAAGTCAGTCTTGTCACAACGTAATTAATGATCAATCGCGTTGTGCCTCCTTCTTCTTACACAGTTGGAAGTGCAACCCAAAAGAACAAAGTACAGAAATATGTCTAACACGAGCACAGATGTTGAAACACAACATTTAAAAGGAACAGCCCTGAATGCGGACTTGCAGGCACTCACAAAACATCTATGTGACTGTGTTGGTCCCGACTAGGAGAATCAACACACCCACTAATTTAATCAGATAAGGCATTTGTATATTGAAATATGTTTAAGCAGATTTTTGTTTGTGTGTGTGTAAAGATTCCAGTCCTCTAATATAAAATGTACTAAAAAAAGCTCTGCAGACAGACACTTTCTTTTTGTTTGTTTGTAGATGGAAAAACATTTTGTTATTGAAATAATCATTAAACTTGTTTTATGTTTTTATGTTTTGGTAGTAGGGTTGTACAGTATACCGATATTATTAAAGTACCGCGATACTAATGAATAATTTTTGGTACTATACCGCCTCTAAAAAGTACCCCACCCCCCCTTTTTTTTTTTGGTCAAAACATTGTTGGTTTTACGAGCAGAGAAGCATGTTCAGCAACACACAATCACAGAGTACTTATTTGTCTTGCTGAAATAAGCAGGGGCGTGCGTCCATGAAAACGTTGCTTGGATGGCAACATACGGTATGTTACTCCAAAACCTGTATATACCTTTCAGCATTAATGGTGCCTGCACAGATGTGTAAGTTACCCATGCCTTGGGCACTAATACACCCCCATACGATGACTGATGCTGGCTTTTGAACTTTGCGACTATTAACAATCCAGATGGTTCTTTTCCTCTTTGTTCCGGAGGACACGACGTCCACAGTTTCCAAAAACAATTTGAAATGTGGACTCGTCACACCACAGAACACTTTTCTACTTTGAATCAGTCAATCTTAGATGAACTCGGGCCCAGCAAAGCCAGCGGCGTTTCTGGGTGTTGTTGATAAAAGGCTTTAGCTTCGCATAATAAAGTTTTAACTTGCACTTACTGATGTACCGACCAACTGTAGTTACAGACTGTGTTTTCTGAAGTGTTCCTGCGCCCATGTGGTGATATCCTTTACACAATGATGTCGCTTTTTAATGCCTGAGGGATCGAAGGTCTGTAATATCATTGGTTACGTGCAGTGATTTCACCAGATTCTCTGAACCTGTTGATGATATTACAGACCGTAGATGGTGAAATCCCTAAATTCCTTTCAATAGCCGGTTGAGAAATGTCGTTCTTAAACTGTTGGACAATTTGTTCACACATTTATTCACAAAGCGTTGACCCTTGCCCCATCCTCGTTTGTGAATGACTGAGCATTTCATGGAAGCTGCTTTTATACCCAATCATGGCACCCACCTTTTCCCAATTGGCCTGTTCACTTGTGGGATGTTCCAAATAAGTGTTTGATGAGCATTCCTCAACTTTCTCAGTCTTTTTGCCACTCCTGCTAGCTTTTTGGAAACATGTTGCAGGCATCAAATTCCAAATGAGCTAATATTTGCAAAAAATAACAAAGGTTTCCAGTTCAACATTAAGTGTCTTGTCTTTGCCATCTATACAATTGAATATAGGTTGAAAGGGATTTGCAAATCATTGTATTCTGTTTTTATTTACGATTTACACAATTTACGATGTACCAGTTGTGGGGTTTTTTTTTGTTGTTTGCTAGTTTTAAAAAAATATTTAAAAAGTAAGGCGCCAGAAGACTTCAAATAGGTGCAAGCAGCTTGAGAAAAAAAAAACCTCTAAGATAAGTTATCATTTTTACGATCTCAGTGAAGGGATAAACAATATCTGGGGTGAGCTGAAGCTCCAGAAAAGATGGCAAAACTGTACTGTGAATGAAACCTTATAGCTGTGTAAATACACATATTTTGTCGTTTTGTATTTTTCAGAGCAAGACGATTCCTTCGAGTTCATCATCGTCTCGTTGACCGGACAGACGTGGAACTTTGAAGCGTCAACGTACGAGGAGCGTGAGCTTTGGGTGCAGGCCATCGAGAGTCAAATCTTTGCTAGTCTGCAGTCTTGTGAGAGCATCAAGAACAAGGTAAAAAAAAAAAAATGTGCACTGTCTTTCAAAACCCCCAGCCCCTTACACGCTGTCACACCCGGGAGGCTGTCAGACAGGTGCACTGCAGTGTAGTGTGGAAGGGGGATGTCTTATTAGAAGTGACAGGCACCACAGATAGAACCCGGCTTGTGTCAGCCTGCTGAATGTTCTCCGCCTCATTTTCATACACGGTCTCCTCCCCCTGCCCCCTCTCTGTCTGTGATTGGGATCCATTTAAAAGTGTTTTCCTTCTCTTCTCACTGATTAGTTCGCTGCGACTTATTCTCTCCCTCATTTCACCGCAGTCTCGATTAGGCAGCCAAAGCGATGCCATGGCCATTCAATCCATACGGAACGTGAGGGGAAACAGTTTCTGTGTGGACTGCGATGCACCAAGTGAGTACACGTCCTCAAGTTACATATTAGTCTCACTCGACACACGAAGAAATCAATAACGCTCCCATTTTGATTGGCACTATCAGATAAATATTAATTTAACAATATGTTGTAGTTAATGATGTGATTCCTATCACTGTTATTGTGACCATGTTATTGTTACCATGAATTGATTAACGTGGACCCCGACTTAAACAAGTTGAAAAACGTATTCGGGTGTTACCATTTAGTGGTCAATTGTACGGAATATGTACTGTACTGTGCAATCTACTAATAAAAGTATCAATCAATCAATCAAAAAAAACAAAATGATCACGGTTATCATTATTATCGCTGTATATTTAAATGTGCTGAACATTTTTAAAAAACACTTATACTAAAATATTTTAACCAGTTTTTTGTTGTTTTTTAAACCCACAAACCATACATGCAAAATGTAATACAGTACAGGCCAAAAGTTTGGACAATCCGTTTCATTCAATAGTTTTCTTTATTTTCATGACTATTTACAATGTAGATTGTCACCAAAGGCATCAAAACTATGAATGAACAAATGTTAACCCTTAACAAAAAAGGGTGAAATAGCTGAAAACATGTTTTATGTTCTAGTTTTTTCAAAATAGCCACCCTTTGCTCCCGGGGACCCCATCAAGTCATAAAAATGGGGTCCCACAGTACATTTTTGGGGTCTCACTTTTTTGTATTCGTTTTGAAAACAAATGATAAAAGTATGCAATATCCTGTTACATCTCACATTTTATACTGTGTTTTGGAAAAAGGTTGTCACAAGCGTTACTTAATTCATGAAAAAAAAATAATACAAAAGAAAACATGTTTTTATGCATATGTAAATGTATTCAGTTATAAACGTTCATTCACTTTCTTCTTTCCTTCATGGATATAAACTTTACCGTTGCTATGCCCACACACGCGGTCTCTCCAAGGTTTCTCATAGTCATTGTCACAGACGTCCCATTTGGGTGAGTTTTTCCTTGCCCTTATTTGGGCTCTGTACCGCGGATGTTGTTGTGGCTTGAGCAGCCCTTTCAGACACTGATTGATTGATTGATTGATTGATTGATAATGAGGATGGAATGTTAAAGGGGAACATTATCACCAGACCTATGTAAGCATCAATATATACCTTGATGTTGCAAAAAAAAAGACCATTTGTTTTTTTAACCGATTTCCGAACTCTAAAAGGGTGAATTTGGCAATTTAAACGCCTTTCAATTGTTCGCTGTTGGAGCGATGACCTTTCACTCGTGACGTTACAATGGGAAGCAATCCGCCATTTTCTCAAACACATTACACACACGCGTCAAATCAGCTCTGTTATTTTCAGTTTTTTCGACTGTTTTCCATACCTTGGAGACATGCCTCGTCGGTGTGTTGTCGGAGGGTGTAACAACACGACCAGGGACGGATTCAAGTTGACTTACGTGGAGTGTGCATCGATTTGCACGGCATGCTAATTGATCTTAACATGCTATTTAGGCTAGCTGTATGTACATATTGCATCGTTATGCCTAATTTGTAGCTATATTTGCTTCCAGCCTTTCCCTCCACCCACATTTAATGCCAAACAAACATACCAATCGACGGATGCAAGTTGCACTAGTGTAAAAAGATGCGAAAGTCCCTTGTTTGTTCTGCACATTTTACCGACGATAGCGATGCTACAACAGAGATGTGTGGATATCCTGCGACAATCAAAGCAGATGCATTTTCAACGATAAAGTCAACAAAATCACAAAGGGGAGTTTTGTTGATGTTATTGACTTATGTGCTAATCTGACATATTTGGTCACGGCGTGACTGCCAGCTAATCGATGCTAACATGCTATTTAGGCTAGCTGTATGTACATTTGTAGCTATATTTGCATCCAGCCTTTCCCTCCACCCACATTTAATGCCCAACAAACACTTACCAATCGACGGATTTAAGTTGCTCCAGTGGTCAAAAGATGCAATCGTTGTTTAGAAGGCGATCGCCGAATAGCTTCAATAGCTATTCGCTCAATAGCTTCAAGTTCTTCTTCAATTTCGTTTTCGCTATCTCCCGCCACACTCCAACCATCCGTTTCAATACATGCGTAATCTGTTGAATCGCTTAAGCCGCTGAAATCCGAGCCTGAATCCGAGCTAATGTCGCTATATCTTGCTGTTCTATCCGCCATGTTTGTTTGTATTGGCATCACTATGTGACGTCACAGGAAAATGGACGGGTGGATTTACAGATAGCAAAAATCAGGCACTTTAAAGCCTTTTTTTGGGATATTCCATGATGGGTAAAATTTTGAAAAAAACTTTGAAATATAAAATATGCCACTGGGAACTGATATTTATTGGTTTTAACCCTTCTGAAATTGTGATAATGTTCCCCTTTAAAATAATTTTTAGTCTTGGATTTCCATGACATTGCGCTTTAGGTGACCAACGCACTTCAGTTATAACTGTTATGTAAGTGTAAAAAGAAGTCAATCGTGAAACATACTGGACGTTAATCTTATCAACACATGTGCTTACGATAGTTTTCTCGAAGACTTTGTTTGGTGGCTGCTCCTTTTTTGGAAAAGAGGGTAACTAAAAAGCCAAAGAAAAAGCTAAAGCTCCAGTGTGTTACAAGGACTTCTCAACTGCGGTCAAATCACGTTTTGAAGTTTAATGTGACTTTATAGGCACATTTTTTTCAGCACTTTGGAGGCCCAACAGTTGTATTGATGCCTTACTGGGTCAACAGTGTATTATCGGATTTTCAAGAATTGAAATGGTCCTGGTCTTTTTTTTTTTTTTCCTCCATTGCACAGATCCAGACTGGGCCAGTCTGAACCTGGGCGCCCTGATGTGCATCGAGTGTTCAGGCATCCACAGGAACCTGGGCACTCATCTGTCTCGCGTGCGCTCGCTGGACCTGGACGACTGGCCTGTGGAGCTCAGCATGGTGATGACGGCCATCGGGAACGCTATGGCCAACAGTATTTGGGAGGGGGCCCTGGAGGGCTACAGCAGGCCTGGAAGCGACAGCACCAGGTGGGATTATTGTTTTTAGGCCATTTGCTCCTTGTAACTCTCGACATAAACTGAAACTCAACTTTTTTTTCCAACTATAGTTCAGATAATACGTGAACTACTCCAAATGTGTTTTGGCCCATGTCAACCAACTTAGTCGTAAGAAACAGGAGTGAGTCTTTAACATGGAATTAGAAAATACTGTACATGTAGTCAATTAATCTAAAAGCATGTTGACACTATTCACATTACAGTAGTTCCATATTAAAAAATAAATAAAAAATTGGGTAATTTAGCATTTTAGTCAGAGTTAAAATATCATCAAATATACAGAAAATAAAGGAGTGAACTTACTTGGGGCCTTCTTATGGCCTGGAAAGGATCTGAATGATACAACTTCCTTTCTATTATGTGACTTGTAAAATATTCCACATACCGTATTTCCTTGAATTGCCGCTGGGGCTCTAATTAATTTAAAACGTCTTCTCACTCCTGCGCTTACCAAAAGCATGCGGTAAAAGTAAGCATGCGCTAATTATTTTAAAACCTCTTCTCACTCCGGCACTTACCAAAGGTATGCTGTAAAAATTTGAGTGTGATGTAAGCTTTGACCTTAAATCCTACTGAATAGCTCTTAATCTTCTTCCCTTTATGCAATTTCAAATTACCGGTATTGAAATCCGCCTCCTCCATTTTGACCAGGCGGTTATACTAAGTATGCGCTAATTATCTTGAAAATTAGAGAGGTTCATGTGTTAAGGTAACAGGACTGAGTTTTCAACTACAACATTTTTTTTTAAAATTGGTCAGCAACCCGTGGCTCTAGGGCCGCACGTTGCTCTTTAGTGGCTCCATGGAGATGCAAAAAAATATATGTTTTGTTTAAATATGGTTTGTGTAGGAGGACAAACATGACACAAACCCTCCTAATTGTTAGAAATCCCACTGTTTACATCACACATGCTTCACTGATGAGAGTAATTGGTGAGTGCCGTTTTTGTCCGTCAAATTTTGGCGGTCCTTTAACTCACCGTAGTTTTTTTTATATGTACAACTTTCTCCGACGCTGCCAGAGAAAGACATGTTTTATGCCATAACTTGTTTCTCTCATTTTGTCCACCAAACTTGTTGATGTTATTGACTTGTTGAAGATCTAATCAGGCATATTTGGTCAGTGCAAGACTGCAAGCTATTCGATGCTAGCATGCTATTTAGGCTAGCTCTATGTACATTATGCCTCGTCTTTAGGTATATTTGAGCTCATTTAATTTCCTTTACTTATGTCCTTTGTGTATTTAATTTATATCTGCATGTCTCATTACACATTATCTGTATGTAATATTGCCTGCATTTCTGACAGTTTGTGTGCCAGTATTGACCACCGCAAACGTTAGCCAGCTTGCAAATATTGTGATTAACCCATTAGATTCTAGTGAATAGAAGAAGACAGCCTGTCTTTTCCTTTAACTTGGACACACACATCTATACCTTTGGCCATTAGAAGAAAGTAATTTCCAGGAGTTACCTCACCCCCTGAGAAGCCTCCGTTTTACTAAGGTTTTCCATCCATCCATCTTCTTCCGCTTATCCGAGGTCGGGTTGCGGGGGCAACAGCCTAAGCAGGGAAGCCCAGACTTCCCTCTCCCCAGCCACTTCGTCTAGCTCTTCCCGGGGGATCCCGAGGCGTTCCCAGGCCAGCCGGAAGACATAGTCTTCCCAACGTGTCCTGGGTCTTCCCCGTGGCCTCCTACCGGTTCGACGTGCCCTAAACACCTCCCTAGGGAGGCGTTCGGGTGGCATCCTGACCAGATGCCCGAACCAGCACATCTGGCTCCTCTCAATGTGGAGGACCAGCGGCTTTACTTTGAGCTCCTCCCGGATGGCAGAGCTTCTCACCCTATCTCTAAGGGAGAGCCCCGCCACACGGCTGAGGAAACTCATTTCGGCCGCTTGTACCAGTGATCTTATCCTTTCGGTCATGACCCAAAGCTCATGACCATAGGTGAGGATGGGAACGTAGATCGACCGGTAAATTGAGAGCTTTGCCTACCGGCTCAGCTCCTTCTTCACCACAACGGATCGGTACAATGTCCGCATTACTGAAGACACCGCACGATCCGCCTGTCGATCTCACAATCCACTCTTCCCTCACTCGTGAACAAGACTCCTAGGTATTTGAACTCCTCCACTTGGGGCAGGGTCTCCTACCCAACCCGGAGATGGCACTCCACCCTTTTCCGGGCGAGAACCATGGACTTGGACTTGGAGGTGCTGATTCTCATTCCGGTCGCTTCACACTCGGCTGCAAACCAATCCAGTGAGAGCTGAAGATCCCGGTCAGATGAAGCCATCAGGACCACATCATCTGCAAAAAGCGGAGACCTAATCCTGCAGTCACCAAACCGGAACCCCTCAACGCATTGACTGCGCCTAGAAATTCTGTCCATAAGAGTTATGAACAGAATCGGTGACAAAGGACAGCCTTGGCGGAGTCCAACCCTCACTAGAAATGTGTTCGACTTACTGCCAGCAATGCCGACCAAGCTCTGGCACTGATCGTACAGGGAGCGGACGGCCACAATAAGACAGTCCGGTACCCCATACTCTCTGAGCACTCCCCACAAGACTTCCCGAGGGACACGGTCGAATGCCTTCTCCAAGTCCACAAAGCACATGTAGACTGGTTGGGCAAACTCCCATGCACCCTCAAGAACCCTGCCGAGAGTATAGAGCTGGTCCACAGTTCCACGACCAGGACGAAAACCACACTGTTCCTCCTGAATCCGAGGTTCGACTATCCGGCGTAGCCTCCTTTCCAGTACACCTGAATAAACCTTACCGGGAAGGCTGAGGAGTGTGATCCCACGATAGTTGGAACACACCCTCCGGTCCCCCTTCTTAAAGAGAGGAACCACCACCCCGGTCTGCCAATCCAGAGGTACCGCCCCCGATGTCCACACGATGCTGCAGAGTCTTGTCAACCAAGACAGCCCCACAGCATCCAGAGCCTTAAAGAACTCCGGGCGGATCTCATCAGCCCCCGGGGCCTTGCCACTGAGGAGCTTTTAAACTACCTCAGCGACCTCAGCCCCAGAAATAGGAGAGTCTACCACAGATTCTCCAGGCACTGCTTCCTGATAGGAAGACGTGTTGGTGGGATTGAGGAGGTCTTCGAAGTATTCCTTCCACCTATCCACAACATCCGCAGTTGAGGTCAGCAGAGCACCATCTGCACCATACACGTTGTTGATAGTGCACTGCTTCCCCTTCCTGAGGCGGCGGACGGTGGTCCTGAATCGCTTCGAAGCCGTCCGGAAGTCGTTTTCCACGGCTTCCCCGAACTCCTCCCATGTCCGAGTTTTTGCCTCCGCGACCGCTGAAGCCGCACACCGCTTGGCCTGTCGGTACCTGTCCACTGCCTCCGGAGTCCAATGAGCCAAAAGGACCCGATAGGACTCCTTCTTCAGCTTGACGGCATCCCTCACCGCTGGTGTCCACCAATGGGTTTTAGGATTGCCGCCCCGACAGGCACCAACTACCTTGCGGCCACAGTTCCAATCAGCCGCCTCGACAATAGAGGTGCGGAACATGGTCCACTCAGACTCAATGTCCAGCACCTCCCTCGTGACATGTTCGACGTTCTTCCGGAGGTGGGAATTTAAACTTTCTCTGACAGGAGACTTTGACAGACGTTCCCAGCAGACCCTCAAATGTGTAGAATAAATATTACATTTCAACATTTCTGTCAATGAAGATTTGCATCAGCCTGCGACACATAGTCATTTCGATAGTAGGTTAATATAGACACTTACATTATGTGTTGCCTTCATTATAACACTTATGTAAGACTTGTAAAGTCATTTTGATAGTAGGCTATTACAGCTAATATAGACACTTACATCATGTGTTGCCTTCATTATAACACTTATATAAGAATTTTAAAGTCATTTTGATAGTAGGCTATTGTAGCTAATATAGACACATCATGTGTTGTCTTATCCATCCATCCATTTTCTACCGCTTATTCCCTTTTGGGGTCGCGGGGGGCGTTATATATACACTTATATAAGACATTTAAATCAATTTTGATATTAGGCTTTTATACTGTAGCTAATATAGACACTTACCTCGTGTGTTGCCTTCATTTTAACACATATAAGACTTTTAAAGCCATTTTGATACTAGGCTTATATAGCTAATATAGACACATCATGTGTTGCCTTCATTGTAACACTTATATAAGGCTTTTAATTATTTTAATATGGCTCCTTTAACATCTCGTTTTGGGTTGTCGACCCCTGGGTTAAGGAGTAACACAAACATTTTAAAAATAATAATAATAATATATATATATATATATGTATATATATATATATATATATATATATATATATATATATATATATATATCATCCATCCATTTTCTACCGCTTATTCCCTTATATATATATATCAATGTTTATTTATATATATATATCAATGTTTATTTATATAGCCCTAAATCAGTGGTCCCCAACCTTTTTGTATCCGCGGACCGGTCAACGCTTAATAATTTGTCCCGCGGCCCGGGGGGTGTCCTTTTTTTTTCTTTTTCTTCTTTTTTCTTCTTTGTCATGAAAAAGGGATGTCTTTGTCATGGAAAGAGGGAGGTTTTTTGTGGTTGGTGCACTATTTGTAAGTGTATATTGTGTTTTTTATGTTGATTTAGTAAAAAAAAAAAAAGTTATTTATTTTTTAAAATTTTTTTTTTAATAAAAAATCTTCTGCGGCCCGGTGGTTGGGGACCACTGCCCTAAATCACAAGTGTCCCACCACGACATCCTCGGAAGAACCCACATAAAGAATAAACATTGATTGATATATATATATATAACATTTCTAAGGTACTTAAATATATGTATAATTTTTTTGTTTTTGTTTATTTTTATTATTATTTATATTTTAATACATATATATATATATATATACATATATATATATATATATATATATATATATATATATACATATATATAAAACATTTCTAAGGTACTTAAATTTAAGTTTGGTTTTAGGAAGCAAGTCCAGGACACTTTGCTTAATAAAACAATTTCTTTCACAGGTAATTATAGCGTGCCCACTTTTTCCTGAGGATATAAATGGCACTGGTGAAATATATCTAAAATAATTTATTATTCTTTGCACCCAACTTCTATAAGTGTCAGCATGTTAGGCACCTATTATCTCATCGTATTATTATTTTTTTCCTCATTTACCAGCCGACTATAAATCATGCTAATCCCCAGTGTGACATCATTTAGCGCCTCCTTGCTAAATGTGTTGACCAGCTCCAAAACCATTAAGTTCCCCTCTTCACATTTAAGCGTTAATCAGGAAGAGATCTGGTGACGTAAACCTCCTCCGCCAAACCCTCAACAAAGTAAGCCCTCGTTCCTCTCCTCCTGCTGAGGAGATCCGCGAGCAGGATTGTTTGTCTCGCGGTGTCAAGTGAGACTGGCGTTGCAGGCTGACAAATGGCCTGCTTGTGTGGCTGTGCAGGTAATTAAGCACACCATTAAGGTTAAACTCTAACCCCACGAGCTGGGCCCTGGGGGCCCTCGCCGGCCCTGTCACATATCCATCACCGGGGCCCGGGTCATCGCTCAGTTTGTCACAGTCGGGACTGTCTGCGGCTTCTCCCCTGCTGGCATTTGGAAGTGAAGAAAAAGTAAAAGTTTAGTTCAGTTTTATTATTTTAAGAAATATATTTAGAGAACAACAATGCTGTGTATCCAAAAAATGTTACGTTTGTTTAAACCCTTATATGATAAATAATAAATCCTGCATTACTGCATTAATTAAAATATTGTAACTAGGGTTGTACGGTATATCAGTACTAGTATAGTACCACGATACCAATGAATCATATTCTGTACTATACCGCCTCTGAAAAGGACCGGTCCAATGATACCAAAGTACTGGAGCGTATCTAGTTGATACTACTATTACAGTAGTATCAACTAGATAGTAGTACGTCGATATATTGTGGTATCACATCTTCTTTCGATTTTTTAAAAATGTATATCATGTTTATAAACTCAGGAAATACGTCCCTGGACACATGAGGACTTTGAATATGACCAATGTATGATCCTGTAACGACTTGTTATCGGATTGATACACAAATTTGTGATATCATCCAAAACTAATTCAAACAAAAGAATAAGTGAATATTACATTTAAACAGAAGTGTAGATAGAACATGTTAAAAGAGAAAGTAAACTGATATTAGCAACAAATAGATTAATAATTCATTTTCTACCACTTTTCCTTAAAAATGTTGACAAAATAATTGAATGGAGAATGACACAATATTTTACTGCATAGTCTTTTTCTTTGTTTTGTATGGTCACTATTTTATTTAAGGACAAACTTGCATTAAAAAAAAATAATGTTTAATGTACCGTAAGATTTTTTGTTATAATAAAGCCAATATAGACATTTTTGTGGTCCCTTTTATTTAGAAAAGTACCGAAATATATAAGTGTAAATATGTGGGAAAAAAAAGAATAAAAAAATGTGCAAGCCACGACCTGGTCATGCAAAGAAAAGCAATATTTTGTTTGGTATGGTATGTATTATAAATAACGAAAATTCCCCCAAATAATTGTTTGCTGAAAAAAGAAATATTTTATTTTGTAACTCAGTCTTCATTTTTCAGATTTTATTATAAATCCACAAAAAATTGTTGGCTTTCAAGGTAATAATTGTTTTGTATATCATAATTTATTTTAGATTTTTCTTTTCTGCTATCCTCATTGGAAATAGTAAATTTTACTCGATCATAAACAACAAAAATGGTGGCTGCACAAACTTGAAATATTAGTGTGGATAGTCGCTAACAATAGATCATTGGGTGCAATGTATACATTGACCGTATTGGTTTGTAGACCCGGGTTACAAATTGGATTATATTTTCTGAATTTAAACTAAGCTGAAGAGGTTTTTTTGTCCATCACAAAAGACAAAAAAAATCTTAAAATTAATTTAAAACATGAGTTGAGTTTGAGTTAATTTGGAACATGCATGCATACAACGTGATACATCACAATGTCCAGTTTCTCTATTCAACATGTTCACAAAGGAGTAGGAAGAAGCAGAGTTTAATTAATCCTACCCCTTTTCCTTTACAGATTAGCTGCTCAAAGTTTTGTTCTCTTCCTGTTCTCAGTTTAGTCACAATATACTCCATAAGTAATAACATTAGAAATAAATAAATAATAATTAGTAAAGTAAGTGAGATGAATAGGATTAGCTAGAAAATGAATGGATGGATGAAATAAATTCAGAAAGTGTCTCAAGGTTATTTTCTTTGTACTTTGTAAACACTTTAAGTTTGAAGAGTATCTTGAAGTGGATCATATTAGTACATTGTTTGATTTCTTTGCTGAATCCATTCCATAATTTACTTCCACATACTTATATACTGAAGGTTTTAAGTGTTGTACGTGCGTACAAATGTTTTAAATTACATTTTTCTGTAGGATGATATTTCTCCTCTTTTGTTGAGTAATCCATTTGTAACTTTTACAGACTTATATTTATTACTAGAAATCCTGTTCAATGATGTCAATTATTAATGAACTAATGAGATGAAAGTATGTTAGTTTGAGATACATCTTCCCTATGTATTCATATTATCCTTCCGCATAACTTTGTGTATTTTGCGGTAAAAGATTGCCTGAATGCAAACCCAACACTTTCTGGAGTTCCTTCTGCAGTCACTTCTGCACTGAATGATGGCCTACAGTTATATATTGAACGCTTTCTGCTCCAAAGTGCTCCATGAAAGATTATTGATGTTGATTCCTGCCGCTACCACTGTCAGTCCTCCTCGTGTCGCCTCGGGAAGGAAGCTCCTTCATTGTCTTTAAGACTAAGAAAAAGAGAGGGGGGGAAAAAACGATCTTATCCCGGAGCAGCATCTCCATTATTTTTCCCTGTCAAACAATAAATCTCATTTGCGGCATAAGTAATCTTCAGACAAAGAGCAGCGCCTGTAAAGTGTCGCACGTGGCCACTGGTTAGCGAGAAGCGGGTTGATGTCGACTGGTGGCATCCACGTTACTCTTGCATTGTGTTGCTTTATCATGAATGATGAATTATAAGCAACTTAATGGGATTCTTTCCCTTTTCCACACCATAAATCCTCACCTGCGTGGCGTCATTGCGAGGACTTTTAATTGTGTCCCACTGGTGACATGCAGCAGCTTTGTGATTGCGCCCAGGCCCGCCGCGCACGTGGCTCCCAACTCCACGCTAAACATTAGTGACACCTCATCTAAACGACTCAGTAACTACTTGAATATCAACTCGCCGTCTCATTGAATGTCTCCTGCAAGAATAGTTTTACCCACCGCCCACCTTTTTTCCCCTGTATTTTGACGATTTGAACATGAATGCATTCATGCACAATATGGCTTTAACTCATGATCTTGAACACCAGTCATAGGCAGACAGGAATTACTGGTGGACATCAGGCTAGTTACTAATGGCAGACATGTTTATTTATTAGCCTTAACTTGTGGATAAAACTATTGGGACTCACAGCCATTATCATACCTTAGAGCAGTGGTTCTCAACCTTTTTTCAGTGATGTACCCCCTGTGAACATTTTTTAAATTCAAGTACCCTCTAATCAGAGCAAAGCATTTTTGGTTGAAAAAAAGAGATAAAGAAGTAAAATACAGCACTATGTCATCAGTTTCTGATTTATTAAATTGCATTAAAGTGCAAAATATTGCTCATTTGCGGTGGTCTTTCTTGAACTATTTGGAAAAAAAGATATAAAAATAACAAAAAATCAGTTTCTGATTTATTAAATTGCATAAAAGTGCAAAATATTGCTCATTTGCAGTGGTCTTTCTTGAACTATTTGGAAAAAAAGATATTAAAATAACAAAAAATCAGTTTCTGATTTATTAAATTGCATTAAAGTGCAAAATATTGCTCATTTGCAGTGGTCTTTCTTGAACTATTTGGAAAAAAAGATATAAAAATAACAAAAAATCAGTTTCTGATTTATTAAATTGCATAAAAGTGCAAAATATTGCTCATTTGCAGTGGTCTTTCTTGAACTATTTGGAAAAAAAGATATTAAAATAACAAAAAATCAGTTTCTGATTTATTAAATTGCATTAAAGTGCAAAATATTGCTCATTTGCAGTGGTCTTTCTTGAACTATTTGGAAAAAAAGATATAAAAATAACAAAAAATCAGTTTCTGATTTATTAAATTGCATTAAAGTGCAAAATATTGCTCATTTGCAGTGGTCTTTCTTGAACTATTTGGAAAAAAAGATATAAAAATAACTAAAAACTTGTTGAAAAATAAACAAGTGATTCAATTATAAATAAAGATTTTTACACATAAAAGTAATCATCAACTTAAAGTGCCCTCGGGATTGTAATAGAGATCCATCTGGATTCATCAACTTTGTTCTAAACATTTCTTAAAAAAAAAAGAAATCATTAAAATCAATATTTATGGAACATGTCCACAAAGAATCTGGCTGTCAACGCTGGATATTGCATTGTTGTATTGATTCACAGTTTATGAACTTACATTCATATTTTGTTGAAGTATTATTCAATAAATATATTTATAAAGGATTTTTGAATTGTTGCTATTTTTAGAATATTTAAAAAAAACCTCACGTACCCCTTGGCATACGTTCAAGTACCCCCAGGGGTACGCGTACCCCCATTTGACAACCACTGCCTTAGAGTACGGTATATACAAAACCCAAAACCAATGAAGTTGGCACGTTTTGTCAAATGTAAATAAAAAAACGGAATACAATGATTTGCAAATCCATTTCAACTTATATTCAATTGAATAGACTGCAAAAACAACCTATTCAATGTTCGAACTGAGAAAATTTGATTTTATTTTGTAAATAATCATTAACTTAGAATTTAATGGCAGCAACACGTTGCAAAAAAGTTGGCACGTGGACATTTTTACCACTGTGTTACATGGCCTTTCCTTTTAACAACACTCAGTTAACACTTGAGAACTGAGGAGACCAATTTTTGTAGCTTTTCAGTTGAAATTCTTTTCCCATTCTTGGTCGATGTACAGCTTAAGTTGTTCAACAGTCCGGGGTCTCCATTGTCGTATTTTAGGCTTCATATTGCGCCACACATTTTCAATGGGAGACCGGCATAGAGGCCAGTCTAGTACCCGCACTCTTTTACTATGAAGCCACGCTGTTGTAACACGTGGCTTGGCATTGTCTTGCTGAAATAAGCAGGGGCATCCATGATAACGTTGCTTGGAAGGCAACATATGTTGCTCCAAAATCTGTATGTACCTTTCACCATTAATGGTTGTAAGTTACCCATGTCTTGGGCACTAATACACCCCCATACCATCACAGATGCTGGCTTTTCAACTTTGCGCCTATAACAGCCCGGATGGTTTCCTCTTTGGTCCGGAGGACACGACATCCACAGTTTCCAAAAACAATTTGAAATGTGAACTCGTCAGACCACAGAACACTTTTCCACTTTGCATCAGTCCATCTTAGATGAGCTTGGGCCCAGCAAAGCCAGCAGTGTTTCTGGGTGTTGTTGATAAATGGCTTTGGCTTTGCATAGTAGAGTTTTAACTTGCACTTACAGATGTAGTGACAAACTGTAGTTACTTACAGTGGTTTTCTCAGTTTTCTTGAGCCCATGTGGTGATATCCTTTACACACTGATGTGGATTTTTGATGCAGTACCACCTGAGGGCTTGAAGGCCTGTAATATCATGGCTTACGTGCAGTGATTTCTCCAGATTCTCTGACCCTTATGATGATATTACGGACCGTAGATGATTAAATCCCTAAATTCCTTGCAATAGCTGGTTGAGAAACGTTGTTCCTAAACTTTTCCACAATATGCTACCGCATTTGTTCACAAAGTGGTGACCCTTGCCTCATCCTTGTTTGTGAATGACTGACAATTTAATGGAATCTGCTTTTATAGCCAATCATTGCACCCGCCTGTTCCCAATTAGCCTGTTCACCTGTGGGATATTACAAATAAGTGTCTGATCAGCATTCCTCAACTTTCTCAGTCTTTTTTTCCACTTGTGCCAGCTTTTTTTAAACATGTTGCAAACATCAAATTCCAAATGAGCTAATATTTGAAAATAACAAAGTATTCCAGTTCGAACATTAAGTATTTTGTCTTTGCAGTGTATCCATCCATCCATTTTCTACCGCTTATTCCCTTTTGGGGTAGCGGGGGGCGCTGGCGCCTAACTCAGCTACAATCGGGCGGAAGGCGGTGTACACCCTGGACAAGTCGCCACCTCATCACAGGGCCAACACAGATAGACAATTGAATATACGTCGAAAAAGATTTGTAAATCATTGTATTCTGTTTTTATTTACAATGTACACAAAGTGCCAACTTCACTGGTTTTGGGGATATACTGTTATAGGGCTTTAATCTATTCCAGTTGTTAAAAGATCCCATATTATACCCCCAGTAGGGCTCAAAAGTGGAAAGCAATGCATTGTGGGTCTTGCTGGACTCTGAACAGCTTATTTTCATTGCTGAAGGCAAGACTCTACCCTAAAGTTGTGTCATTTTCTTTAACAGGTTCAAAACATGGCGCGAAAGTGCGACATCACTAACTGCCACAATTCTGGTCATGAACGCTTCAGGGGGAAAAGGATTGGTTGATATTTGTCTCATTCCCAGGGCAGAAACAAAGCCAAGAAAGAAAGTTGCTTTAGTGAGCTAATAAAGAGACGATGAATAGTCTGGATAGCAGCTGTGAGATAATCAAACATGACTTTTAACACCATCACTTGGTAAGTTATGGTGTGGTCACTGCATTTTCCCACTGGCAAGTTTGAATCAGCATGGTGGCATAAGGGTTAGTGCATGTGCCTTACAATACGAAGGTCCTGCAGTCCTGAGTTCAATCCCGGGCTCTGGATCTTTCTGTGTGGAGTTTGCATGTTCTCTCCATGAATGCGTGGGTTCCCTCCGGGTACTCCGACTTCCTCCCACATCCAAAGACATGCACCTGGGGATAGGTTGATTGGCAACACCAAATTGGCCCTAGTGTGTGAATGTGAGTGTGAATGTTGTCTGTCTATCTGTGTTGGCCCTGTGATGAGGTGGCGACTTGTCCAGGATCTACGCCGCCTTCCGCCCGATTGCAGCTGAGATAGACTCCAGCACCCCATGTGACCCCGAAAGGGAATAAGCGGTGGAAAATGGATGGATGGATGGATGGATGTTGCACACGTAGTATTTAGAAACATGTTAGCCTTAGTTGCTAAACTAAGTTAAGCTCGCTGCGAGTTACGAACAACGTACAATATTTGGAAAAAAAGTAATACCCATATTCATGATCAAAAAACTGAAAATACTTTAAATATGTCCCACATTAATGCACATGGTATTTCAGACTCGAAATGTATTTAGTTTGAAACACATTTCTCCAGGAGACACCACAGGAATGCGGATAGTTTCAAAAAGGCATATCCAAGGTTAAAACGATCTCTATCCACGCAAATGTAGTTTCTAAACACACATATGGTCCAATCAGAAGCCGGGAAAAGCAGCCACACTGACTTATGGTGTATAAAACCTCTTATTATAAGTTTCATTTTGATATGCTGGACGTCCAATGACATGTACATTATCTTTAAAACCAGGCTGCACTTACACAGAGGCTTGCGAACATGATGAATCTTTTTTTTTCTTTTTATTGTTTAATGCGCCACACAGTGACAAGTCCTGTTGACTTACCTCTGAAAGACGAGTCTTCTCTTTCAGATGTAAAATTCCAAGGTTTTGCTGACACCCAAAGTTGGTTTGTCTGTCAGCCTTACTGAATTGACTCTCTGAAATGTTTTGCCTGTAAAAAAAACTGACTCCGTTGTCCATGGGTGTCAAACTCTGGCCCGCGGGCCAAATTCTGCCCGCCGTGTAATTTCATTTGGCCCTTGAGGCAATATCAAATTAACATTAGAGCTGGCCCGCCGCTGTAACACCGCATTCACCACTAATACTCATACTCGTCAACCTTCCCGATTTTCCCGAGGGAGACTCCCGAAGTTCAGTGCCCCTCCCGAATTTCTCCCGATTTCCACCCGGACAATAATATTGGGGGCGTGCCGTAAAAGCACTGCCTTTGGCGTTCTCTACATGTCGCCACGTCCGCTTTTCCTCCATACAAACAGCGTGCCGGCCCACTCGCATAATATATGCGGCTCATACACACACACAAGTGTATGTAAGGCATACTTGGTCAACAGCCATACAGGTCACACTGAGGGTGGCCGTATAAACAACTTTAACACTGTTACAAATATACGCCACACTGTGAACCCACAGCAAACAAGAATGACAAACACATTTCGGGAGAACATCCGCACCGTAACGCAACATAAACACAACCGAACAAATACCCAGAACCCCTTGCATCACTAACTCTTCCGGGACGCTACAATATACCCCACCCGCTACCACCAAACCCTTCCCCAACTCAAACCCGCCGCCGAAAAGAGGCATTCAATTTGTATGTTTATTTTATTTGATATGCCATTGATATTTTTTAATTATTATTATTTAAAACACGATTTTGCATGTCACTATAAAGTTATACAAGCCCTTCTTGGTCAATATTCAATGCAAAACATGTTTGGGTCCCAATTAAAGGATTAATTTGTTCAACCTCGGCCCGTTCAGTTTGAAATTTTGGCCCACTCTGTATTTGAGTTTGACACCCCTGCCGTTGACGATCGAGATACAGGACATGTTCGACAGCTTGCTCAAATCTCATGTGGATCACTTCCACCAATTGTACTTATTTCGAAGGTGGCAAACCTTTGGAACTGGGTCCATTTTATTTGGATACGGTCCCTGGAATTTTTTTTTCTCTCGTATAATCCATTTTTAATCCAGTTTGTTGTTCTCTCTCACAATACTGCTGGTTGAGTACCGCCAAGTAAACAAAAACTTTGTCCAGCAACAATGGCTACCCAACTCCCACAATGCATTGCGAAATCAAGTGCCCTTTGGAATCCTATTGTGTATTGGAAGTGTGTTGGGCAAAATCTAGCTTTGATGTTCAATTTAGGCCCCTTCTACACTAAAGTTATATGGGGTGAATGCCACCTAACCTTATCCCTGTCCACACACACACAATGCCACCGTTTAAGATCCACATCCCCACTCCGCCGGCGCAGCGCGACCTAGTACACATGCGTGGAAAAAAATGCGAGCGTCATAGTTACCTCTGACCTGGAAGTGTATTCATACCCTGTGTTTTAATGTAGACCATTGCCGCATTTCTTTTAACGGTAAACCTTGCTTGCCTCACCATCAGCAGCTGTTAGACTATTGTAGTGAATCACTCCTGAGCCATCATACATGAATCATAACTCTAATGGACGTGTGAAAGTAAACAATGTGATAAAGAACATTTTACAACAATCAATCTAGGGATTGAGATATTTGGTCAGGAACACTGTGCTCGAAGGTTGAAATTGGTGGTGGTACTTGACGGCCGCAACCACTTCATGGCTTCACAGTAGTTATGGAGTACCAAACTAGCCGTTGAGTAATCGCTCCACATACATTTTGGACAATAACTGATAGCCTGATTCGCCAGTCCAAATGCATTCGCTGTTTTCCGAAGTACTCCCTCGTCCACGGGAGCCCGCATTCTCGTTGTCTCCCCCTCGACAACTAGACGAGGTATTTCGCTAAGTAGAATCACAGCTGACCTGGACATTCGAAAGTTCTCTTGCCGTTCCTGTGGCACAACACACCTGGTGACTAACATATCCCACCAGGCTGCCGTTCTTCCAGGCCTTATCCAAAGCCGTCGCTCAACATTGCTATGTTGCCGTCTGAGATGTGTTGTATCCGAAATAGCTGCAATCGTGCGTTTTTCTTTCTTTTAAAGGCCTACTGAAATGAGATTTTCTTATTTAAACGGGGATAGCAGGTCCATTCTATGTGTCATACTTGATCATTTCCCGATATTGCCATATTTTTGCTGAAAAGGATTTAGTAGAGAACATCCACGATAAAGTTCGCAACTTTTGCTTGCTAACAGAAAAGCCCTGCCTTTACCGGAAGTCGCAGACGATGACATTGTTTTTAATGGGAGCCTCCAACAAAAACAGCTATTCGGACCGAGAAAACGACAATTTCCCCATAAATTTGAGCGAGGATGAAGGATTCGTATTTGAGGATATTGATAGCGACGGACTACAAAAAAACAAAACAAAAAACGCGATTGCATTGGGACGGATTCAGATGTTTTTTAGACACATTTACTAGGATAATTCTGGTAAATCCCTTATCTTTCTATTGTGTTGCTAGTGTTTTAGTGAGTTTAACAGTACCTAATAGTCGGAGGTGTGTGTCCACGGGTGTGTTGACGCCCAGTGTCTGAGGGAAGTCGAAGGCAGCTTTATGGACGGCACAAGCTCAGCTGATCTCCGGTAAGAAGCGACTTTTTACCACAGTTTTCTCACCGTACCTGCTAGCAGCTATGGACGGCACAAGCTCAGCTTTTCTCCGGTAAGAACTGACTTTTTAACCACAATTTTCTCACCGAAACCTGCTGGTTGACATTCTGTCTTGATTCATGTTCGCTTGACCGCGCTCTGATCCATAGTGAAGCTTCACATCCGGGAATTTTAAACAAGGAGTCACCGTGTGTTGGTGTGGCCAGAGGCTAAAGCTTCCCAACTCCATCTTTCTACTTTGACTTCTCCAATAATAATTGAACAAATTGCAAAGGATTCAGCAACACAGATCTCCAAAATACTGTGTAATTATGCGGTTAAAGCAGAAGACTTTTAGCTCATATTTCCTAAAAGCCCGTGTCGTCAAGCGTACATGTCATCATTACGCGACGTTTTCAAGAAGAAACTCCCGGGAAATTTAAAATTGCAATTTAGTAAACTAAAAAGGCCGTATTGGCATGTGTTGCAATGTTAATATTTCATCATTGATATATAAACTATCGTGGTCGGTAGTAGTGGGTTTCAGTAGGCCTTTAATGTATTCATGTGTGATTTCCACATGCATCTGTTTTAAAGGCTGGCAGTGGCGCGTTCTTTATGACGTCACTTCCTGTGTGGAGCGCGGTCTTTCTGGCATCACTTACTCTCTGAACTCAGTTTGTAAACGATTAATGAATCCATACAAAGCTAAGAGCCGGAGATTCAAGAAATACCCGTGTAAAAAATTGTCAGAAGAGGGGACCCTTAAACGCTGATTTAGTGTGGCTGAAACGGAGCTTAGGCTGAATAATTATTCGATTAATGAGTTATCCGGCTTAGTGTAGATATGGCCTTAGACTGGGAAGAGTTTACTGCTAACACCTTGTTTTGTGTGTCTGTAGCTTTAATGCCAACGAGTTGTGTTTGCCCAAGCCTCTCTCTGACAGGGTGTGTGACTAAGAAGCAATATCGTGCGATTTATCCACTTTTTGTTCCGACCCTTCATGACAGTATTTGACTTGTGTTGGTATTCCTGTGCTTTGTGTTTGTCTTATTTCTCTTCCAGCGCTCTTGTTTTCTTGTTTCTACTTCTTGTGTGTTGTCATTTCCTGCCACTTTATCTCTAGTTTGAGCACTACCTCCCTCACCTGTCCCTGATTGTCTACCAGGCTGCCCTTTATACCTGAATAGGGCTGGATCATTGTCTTGTGGCCACGCTACCGCGACAGGTTCCTACTTTTCTGTGCACTACCAGAGCTGCACGTCGTCAACTGTCTCTGAATCCTGAGGTGCGGCATTGCTTGCAACGTCTGTAGCTGATTGACGGACAGTAAGGGGTTTATTATTATAAGATGTGTAGCGAAGCCTGCTGTTTTTTTATTTTTTTATTTTATTTATTTACTAGCATACTGGTCTCGTTTTGCTTTAAATTTGTAACTCTAAGAGAGACAAAACTCAAATAGAATTTGAAAATCCAAGAAAATATTTCAAAGACTTGGTCTTCACTTGTTTAAATAAATTCATTTATTTTTTTTACTTTGCTTCTTATAACTTTCAGAAAGACAATTTTAGAGAAAAAATACAACCTTAAAAATGATTTTAGGATTTTTAAACACATATACCTTTTTACCTTTTAAATTCCTTCCTCTTCTGTCCTGACAATTTAAATCAATGTTCAAGTATTATTTTTTTTTTATTGTAAAGAATAATGAATACATTTTTATTTAATTTTTTATTTTAGCTTCTGTTTTTTCGACGAAGAATATCTGTGAAATCTTTCTTCAAACTTATGATTAAAATAAAAAAAAATATTCTGGCAAATCTAGAAAATCTGTAGAATCAAATTTAAATCTTATTTCAAAATCTTTTGAATTTCTTTTAAAATTTTTGTTCTGGAAAATCTAGAAGAAATAATGATTCGTCTTAGTTAAAATATAGTTTGGTCCAATTGGTTATATATTCTAACAAAATGCAGATTGGATTTGAATTTATTTAAAACAGGTCATCAAAATTATAAAATTAATCTTAATCAGGAACAATTACTAATGATGTCCCATGAATTATTTATTTAATATTTTCAATAGATTTGAATTAGCTAGTTTTTCTCTTCTTTTTTTCGGTTGAATTTTGAATTTTAAAGAGTCGAAATTGAAGATAAACTATGTTTCAAAATTAAATTTTCATTTTTTTCTTGTTTTCTCTTCTTTTAAACCGTTCAATTAAGTGGTTTTTTTCATCATTTATACTCTACAAAAAACCTTCCGTAAAAGGAAAAAAATGTATGACGGAAATACCCATTTTTTTATATATATATATATATATATAGATTTATTTATCAAAGGTAAATTGAGCAAATTGGCTATTTCTGGCAATTTTTAAAGTGTTTATCAAAGTGGTAGCCCTTCGCATTAATCAGTACCCAAGAAGTAGCTCTTGGTTTCAAAAAGGTTGGTGACCCCTGATGTATATACTAGGCAGACTGATCTAGGTAGGGTTGGGTCTTGCTAATATTAGAATTAGAGTTACCCAAGAATATTTACTTGTCCCTTTGTTTTGACTGACATGCTGCATCTGTGGCAGGACAGGACATCTGATGGGTCTCTCTTTCTCTCTCTCTCTCTCTCTCTCTCTCTCCAAAATCAGCGATGTTGGAAAAAGGGAGTTGTTCTTTTAATTAGCACCCGCCAGTCGTCATGTTTTGCACGTCGCCTCTAATTGCTTGGCGAGTTTGTGCTAGAAAACAGCAACACACTACTTTGACGGATACTGTGGGAGCAGAGTCTACACAGATTAACGCGGACAGCAGTTCCTATTAGGGGGTGGAGATATCCCAGAGGGTGGACCGAGCACGGACGGCTATCCCTCACTCGACGCGGCCTTCTCACTGTCACCCTCCGTGGGCTCCGTGCCACCCCCGGGCCACGGGCGGGTAATAGCTCTGATGAGAACCCTCCACTTTGTTTCAGAAATAATTTGCCACTCCTGCCGCCTGCAGGGGCCGCCAGGTAATAAAAATGAATCACCCCGCTAACCTCTCCAAACTTGGGCCCCGCCCCTCCTTGCTTCTTTAACCCATCCACCTCCACCGATTCCAAAAGGATTTGTCTTGTGCGTTCCTAAAAAAAGATGTGCTGGAAGTCTCATGAGAGCTTTTCTAAGAGTAATTAATGAAGATGAATGAATGAGTTGCTCTGTCTAAATCCAAGCCACAGGTCAGTAATTAGCCCTGTGTGGGAGAAGGACACTAATTACCCACATGGCCTCAGAGCCAGGTAGCAGTGCTACATGCTCATCTTCTTTCAAGACGTGAGAAAGAGAGGCTTGTGTCCTCATCCGGCCCCCCCACCCGCCTCCATTTTCTGGGAGTCATGGGTTCATCAGGGGTTAACAGCATGAGCGTTTAAGGGTGTTAGTGTTGCTGGCACAAAAACACGGCCACTCCATCATGGAGGAGTGTGACAAGCTCATTAATGTCACAATATATTCAACTCATTCGTCTGCCCGCCCCAGGCTCCCAGGTGCTTGCGCCTTCGCTCAGCTCGAGACACAACAACCTTTCGAGTGTGCAGCACAGGCGGGTACATCTGTTCGCTCCCCAGCAAGAAAGCAACGACTGCACCACCTGTTAAAAAAAAAAAAATGTCTTAGGTGGAGAGACACTGCATATATGAGATCTTGCAACTCTTTCAGAGAGCATTTTTTTCTGACCATAGGCTGCACCGAATTATAAAGCGCACTGCCCGGGTCTATTCGGGTCTATTTTCATACAAAAGGCGCATTAAAGGAGTCATATTATGATTTTTTTAATACATTTCAAACATGTAAGGGTGCTTCTTTGGTCAAAATGTTGCAAAGATTATGTTCTACAGATCATCTTCAAGCCGCTCTCTGGCCGTCTCTATAGGATGCGCCGTTTTGTGGGCGGTCTTATTTACGTGCCGCGTCTTCTCCCCGCCATCTTTGTTGTAGAGGTAGTTTTTAGCGCTTTTGTGGAAAGTCTATTGACGAATATAAGTTACAACTGTACACTACTTTATATTACAAATGGCAACAGCGGAAGAGGAATGTCCCATATCAATAAGATAGAGAAAAAGGAGCTTATTGACTACGGTGCGCCATTATTGACTACAATGGCGGACATGTGCAAATTTTCGGGACTTCTGCAAATCCCAAATACACATCAGCAAGTTCCAATAGGTAAGAAAAGTTGGTTCGCATAATATTGCATAACAAAACTCCAGATAAGTCCCCTAATAGTTGTTCCATTTTGGGGTCCTTAGACACACATCATAATAATACCAGGATGTTGAAGCACAGCTGATTATGGTAACCATAATGCTCCGACAATCCAACAAGTGAATGAATGCCCCACAACAAGAGGGTAGAGGAAAAAGAAGGAACTTATTGACTACAGCGTGGAGTACAATGGCGGACACGCGCGCATTTTCAGTTCTTATGCAGATCCGAAATGCATACCAGCAGGTACCAGAAGGTAAGAAAAGCTGGTTTTGCATAATATTGTGAAACAAAACGGTGGATAATAAGTCTAATAATAGATGCCATTTTGGAGTACTCATACACACACCATAATAACACCATCCTAGTCACGTCTGTTGTGTCCTTGGGCAAGACACTTCACCCTTGCTCCTGATGGGTCCTGGTGAGCGCCTTGCATGGCAGCTCCCACTGTCAGTGTGTGAATGTGTGTGTGAATGGGCGAATGTGGAAATACTGTCAAAGGGGTAGAAAAGCGCTATACAAGTACAACCCATTTACTATTTACCATTTAAATAGCATGTTAGCATCGATTAGCTTGCAGTCATGTAGTGACCAAATATGTCTGATTAGCACTTCACACAAGTCAATAACATCGACAAAACCCACCTTTGTGGATTCATGCACAGTGTTAAAAGTTTGGTGGACAAAATGAGACAGAAAAAGAAGTGGCATAAAACACGTCTTAAAAAGTCGGAGAAAGTTATACATGTAAACAAACTACGATGACCTCAAGGACCGCCTTAATTAGTAGGACAAAACGGTGCTCGCCAAACACTCGAATCAGTGAAGCATGTTTAATGTAAATAGTGTGCTTTATAACAATTAAGGAGGTTTGTGTCATGTTTGTGCTCCTACAGAAACCATATTAAAACAAAAAATATATTTTTTATACATTTTTTTCCTCATCTGTTATCATTTTTCATACATTTTTGAAAAAGCTCCAGAGAGCAACTAGGGCGGCGCTAAATCTAAAGCCGCGGGTTGCCGACCCCCGTCCTAAGTGAACTCCTTCACAATGTTGGAAATCATGTTTCCTCTCAATAAACTGCAGCTCTACAGTGCCGGCAGCACTCTTGCAGCTCCAGACCACGTTCGACCGTAAACAAGACCTAATTATTGTGCTACCCACTTGTGTTGCCAGACATTGAGACATTTATTGGTGTGTGTTGGAGTAAACTGCCACACAAGTAATAAACATATCCATGCTTATTTTCTGTAGACATATATTCATTGTGTGCGATTGACTATGTGAGCTGAAAAAAAGAAACATTAAATCACTTTAGTTTAGACTACAGCTGCAACTAGCGACTAATTTTTTGAATAGTTGACTAAGCCAGTCTTTCTTAACCATAGAGCAGAGGCTTGGGGCCCATTGTTGCGCCACTAGAGGGCCACCAAAACATTCTCAGCTGTGTTCCGTGTGGGCCGCTGCGGTACTCAGTTGTAATACACTTTTGCACCAAGAAGTTTGGAGCTAAAGTTTAAGTGCAAAAATTCTGACTAAAGTACTGAAGCTGGATTTCCATTTGCATTTTAATTTTATTGAAAGTTTTGTTAAGAAACCTATTAATTATTAATGTAGTTATTTTAGCCCAACAAAATTGTATGTAGTTTTATTTTTCGGCACTTATTTAAGTCCTTTCTTATGCAGTATATTTGGTTGGTACTTATTTTTCTAATCAAGCTGACCTAACTCCAAGGTTTATGTGTTGAATAATTAATCATCTTTGTGATCAACACATGGCTGCGTATCATTTGACAAGGTTGCAAACTGTGAGTCCGTTAGATAGAATTATTGAATATGATTGAAATCAAGAGTAAGACGACTAATTCAGTGTATATATTTGAGTAGGCCCCGGGCCCATCTGTTGTTGAAAAGTAAGGCCCCAAGGTCGAAAGGGTTAAGAACCCATGATCTAAACGACTGTTTGTTAAAGATCTGTTACTGTCTAATAATAATTTGCACTGTTCATACCTGGTGACTTTCTACTGTGACACGGTGACTTCTGTTCAAGTGTACTAAGCACTTATCCTGTTGTTTCTAGCTAGCTTAGCGGTTAGCATGGCTCTCTTGCTCGATGTGTCGCATATTTAACCATGTCCTATGGCAGACCGGGGAAAATTAAGGTCCGGGGACCACATGCAGCCTGTCAAGCTTGTCCATCTGGCCCGCCGGACATTCTCAAATAATTTTTTAGATCTTTAAGATGGAAACTGTAGCTGTCATTATGATGTGCAGTGATGTTTTCAAATGACCGTAATTCTTGAACTATACCAAGTATTTCAATGGTTGGAATCTGCGCTTTTGCATGATATACTAGTTACTATGGTAATATAATTAGTTACTATGGTAATATACGTCACAGTAAGCAGTGTGGGTGGGAAGCGTTTCCATAGAGTGTTTCCATAGCGGTCAACCTGAAATGCGGGTGTCAGGTACTGATGCGGAAAGAGATTTTTACAACAAAGTTTTAAAACTTAGTGATGTATCAGATATATCGGATTGTAGGTGGGGTTTTTTACCCTTCGCGTTCATATTTTGCTGTGTTTGTTGCATTTTTGTTGCTTTTCACTTGATTGTAAAATATTTCGATCGACAGGGGGCATGACGTTCATATGTTATTAATATCCTGTGTTTTATCCTTCATAGTTAAATGGGTTGTACTTGTATAGCGCTTTTCTACCTTCAAAATACTCAAAGCGCTTTGACACTACTTCTACATTTACCCATTCACACACACATTCACACACTGATGGAGGGAGCTGCCATGCAAGGCGCTAACTAGCACCCATCAGGAGCAAGGGTGAAGTGTCTTGCTCAGGACACAACGGACGTGACGAGGTTGGTACTAGGTGGGGGTTGAACCAGAGACCCTTGGGTTGCGCACAGCCACTGTGCCACGCCGTCCCTAGTTAATAGTTAATATTGTAAATCCCACATTCTTTTTTTTCATGTACATTCTGGGTGTCTCATTCAGTAAAACAAATATAATATTCCAGTCCTTTCATAACGTTTTTAGCTTTCAATCAGACATTATTGGGAGGTTTTTAATTAGTGTTCCTCATTATAGATATGATGGCCTCCAGACACATTTTTTTTCTCTCTAAATTTTGCCCCCGAATCAAAATAATTGCCCAGCCCTGTCCTACGATCTTATGTTGATAATAATACTTGTAAGAAATTACGTTTATTCGCTTCAACTGAGGTGATAGGAACCGTTGAAAGGAGATACTGATCAAGTACTTTTTCAAGGAAATGGTCTGATGTTATCTACGATGAGGTGGCGACTTGTCAAGGGTTTGTAGCTGAGATAAACACCAGCGACCCCAAAGGGAATAAGCGGTAGAAAATGGATGGATGGTCTGATGTTATTCGGTTGCTGAAGACATCCTGACAACCAGCACTGTTTTTTCTTCTGGGTCTTCAGGAGGAGACAATCAGACTGTACTGCTGTAAAGAGGACACTCTTGTCCTCATTTAGCACGTTGGCTGCTGTCTTTACTGGATGTCTGGCCCTTAGCAACCTTTGATCGTTTGGGGCCCAGCTTTCATTGGCGCTATTCTTTTCTTCCTGTCGCTCCCCTCTTGGCTCCCCCCCGCACCCCGGCTCTCCATGGGCCTCCGTGCCGCCATCCCTCTTCTTCTTCTTCTTCTTGACTGTCTGGACGAAGCTGCTCGGCTGCATGGGAATGGACTCCTTACCAGTCTGTTCAGGCTGCTCAGTCAGTCATCGCGACACACACACACCCCCCACCAACACTTCACTTTGCGTCTATTTGATGTGGACACAGTGACGGAGGAGGAGCCAGGGAAGCTTTGATTGTTGGGGAACATCCTCTTCCTGTGGCCCAATGCCTCCCCCGTGGCTCCGCCTCCACCGTCTCAGATTCTCTTCCTATAAATTCCCGTTTACCCCTTTTTTTTGTCTTTTCAAGCTTGACTAATTATCCTTGTTTGTTCCTCTTTATTTGAATGCAGTCATGTGTTCTTGACTCCGTGGGCTGGCTCCAGGAGAATCATTCCGCCATTTGCCACTTAATTAAGTCAGGGTCAGGATCCATTGCTCAACAGAGAGCTGAAGGCAGCCGGCTCTTAATAGAATTATAAAAGAGGGCCTTTATCTAGGTGGGCTGTGCGCGCACAAGTGAAAGAGGACACCGGTAACTTGAGAGGAATCCCATTTGCACTCGGGTACCGGCGGTGTTTGGTTGACTTAAACAGCAATTACCAGGAGGTGGTGTCAACACACACCGCCCTTTTTATTGGGAACTGGCCGCTCCCCGTGAGTTCCCCGGGCAACAGGTGAAACGGGAACAAGTATGCGCTTAGAGGCCGGCATCTAAAAGTAAACCACCAAGTCCAATTTCCTAATGCGCCCCCGCCCCGCTGAGAAAATTCACCCCCCCATCTCCGCCCAGCCTGTCCTATGCTGTCACTTTGACATGCTAAATCTGCTGATTTTATTTTTCTGCCTCCCGCCGTGAGGAAGTGTCCCTTTCAAAGGTGCCCCTCACCGACCCCTCCGACTGTCTACTGTTTGGATTGGCCTTCTATTCCAAACAAAAGACAGAAGCAGGATTACCATTTCACTTCCTTTCACATCCTACCTTTTAAGCGCTTTCAGCTTGATAGGTTTTTTTTTTCTTTCTTCCTTTCTGGGAGTCGAGCTCGTCCTTTCCCACTTTTTTTTTTTGCAACAAAAGTGTCCTCGGGGCTCCTTTCCGAGAGATCTTGACGTCCTCTTTAATGGCTCTCTTTTTGTTTCTAACTTTCTGCCTCATTTAGCTTCTTCCAATTCACTCCACAGATTCTCATTCACGGCCCTCGCCTGAAACTTTGCATCCCGCTGATTTACATTTGAGCCAAAAGGTTGTAAATCATATTTGACTTAAATTGTGGGCAAACAAGGAGTCTCTCTCAACGGAAATAAGGTTATGTCTACACTAAGCCGGGTAAACCCTTAAACCAGGGGTCTGGAACCTTTTTAGCTGAGAGAGCCATACAAGCCAAATATTTTTAAAAGTATTTCCGTGACAGCCATACACTATTTTTTTTAAGACTGAATACAACTCAATGCGTGCATTTTTAAGTAAGACCAACATTTTTAGAGTATAATAAGTCTCTTGTTCTTTTTAATAACATTGTTATTCTGAAGTTAACCAACAATAAATAAAATACTTCTTACCATTAATGCGACTTCTTGAACAGGTCGGTAAAAACTGGATGGATGGATTAAAATTCATGAGATGTTTTATAATTTGAACGTTATTTATGACACGGTGATTACCAGCGGAATTATTCATTACTTACCGTGTTAACCAATGTCAGCTAAGATTTATCTGAGAGCCAGATGCAGTCATCAAAAGAGCCACATCTGGTTTTAGAGCCATGGGTTCCCTGCCCTTGCCTTAAACGAATAATTATTTAGCCTAAGCCCTGTTTCAGCCACACTAAACCAGCGTTGAAGGTTCCCCTCCGCAGACAACTTTTTACATGGTTAGTACGCAGTCTACTTCTTGAATCTCTGCCTCTTAGCTCTGTATGGACTCATTGATCGTTTACAAACTGAGTTCAAGAGAAGAAGTGACGTCAGAAAGAACGCACCACAGACAGCTTCATAATTAATCGGTTTCGTAACTCGTAGCTAACCACTGGAAATATGGAGGCGAGTCCTCCAGACATGCCCGTGTTTCTCATTCTTCTACATGTAGAGACGCTTGTGGAAATCACACATGAATACCTTAAGAGAAAGCGATTGCAGCTATTTCAGATACAACACTTCTCAGACGGCAAGAGAACTTTCAAATGTCCAGGTCAGCTGTGATTCGACTTACCGAAAAACATTGTCCATTTGTCGAAGGAGAGTCAACAAGAATGTGAGATGTGATTAAAAAAAGGTAGCGTGTTCTTTGTATTACCTGGCTGTTGAGGGAAGAGTACGAAAAACAGCGAATGCTTTTGGACTGGCAATTGGACAGTTATTGTCCGACATGTATGTCGTGGACTTAACGTATAGGTCAGGGGTCGGCAACCTAAAATGTTGAAAGAGCCATTTTGGACCAATAATACAAAAATAAATATGTCTGGAGCCGCAAAAAAATAAAAGCCATGTTACATACAGATAGTGTGTCATGAGATATAAATTGAATTAAGAGGACTTTAAAAAAATAAATGAGCTCAAATATACCTACAGATGAGGCATAATGATGCAATATGTACATATAGCTAGCCTAAATAGCATGTTAGCATTGTCACGCCAAATTTCTTCCCCCCTACAAAAACCTTCCCCCCCATTTACTTCCAGGGTCATGATTAATACAGACGTTTTGTTAACGCTATATTATAAAAATACAGCTATATAACGCTATATTATAAAAAAAACAATTTACAAACACGAGCTATGGGATGACGCATTTACTTCCGGGGTCACGTTTCCTCTTATGTCATCCCATAGCTTGTGTTTGTAAATTGTTTTTTAAATTTTTTTATAATATAGCGTTAACAAAACGTCTGTATTTTTATAATATAGCGTTATATTTTTATAATATAGCGTTATATTTTTATAATATAGCGTTATATTTTTATAATATAGCGTTAACAAAACGTCTGTATTACTCATGACCCCGGAAGTAAATGGGGGGGAAAGGTTTTTGTAGGGAGAAGAAATTTGCCGTGACAGAATCGATTAGCTTGCAGTGACCAAATATGTCTGATTAGCACTCCACACAAGTCAAGAACATCAACAACTCTCACCTTTGTGCGTTTATGCACAACGTTAAAAGTTTGGTGGACAAAATGAGACAGAAAAAGAAGTGGCATAAAACGCTACTAGAAAGTCGGAAAAAGTTATACATGTAAACAAACTACGGTGAGTTCAAGGACGCCAAAATTAGTAGGACAAAACGGCACTCGCTAAGTGCTCGAATAGGTGAAGCATGTTTAATGTAAATAGTGTGCTTTACAACAATTAGGTATGTTTGCGTCATGTTTGTCCTCCTACAGAAACCATATTAAAACAAAAAATATATTTTTTATATTTTTTCCCCTCATCTTTTTCCATTTTTCATACAGTTTTGAAAAAGCTCCAGAGAGCCACTAGGGCTTTAGTTGATTGATTGATTGATTGATTGATACTTTTAGTAGTAGATTGCACAGTTCAGTACATATTCCGTACAATTGACCACTAAATGGTAACACCCGAATAAGTTTTTCAACTTGTTTAAGTCGGGGTCCACGTTAATCAATTCATGGGTGGCGCTAAAGAGTCGCATGCGGCTCGAGAGCCGTGGGTTGCCGACCCCCGGTCCAGGTCCAGAGTATATAAAGTCACCAAAAACGAATGGACAATGAAGGTGAAGGCAAAAGAGTGAGGAGTTTCCTGATCAGATATCTATATCCCTAGTTTGATTGATCTTAAATGTTCTTTATCACATTTTTTACTTTCACGTGTCCATTAAAGATTTGATTTAGGGCCCCACAGCACACTGGATTCCAGTTCATTGAAATACCACAACACTGGATATTGTTCAGATAAGTTACATTTAAGAAGTTGCACACAAAGCAACACCGGAGGTGACTATGACGTGCATTTTCCGCGCATGCGTACTAGGTTGCGTTGCACAGGCTGACGGAGGGGGTTAGGGGGTCTTAAACAACCATTGTGTGTGTGTGGACAAGGATAATGTTAGGTGGGATTCACCCTGGATAACCTTAGTGTAAACGGGGCCTAAGAGAAGGGGACAGGACGGCCCCTTCCTGTTCAAAGCGTTCACTTGTTCTAAGGCCAATTGATTTGCTAACAGGCTTGTCCTCGCATGGAGTCCGAGGAGGGATTGGTGGTCTTACCCCATAAAATTCCGCAATTGCCTGCCATTAGGGCCGTATTGTTGGACGCACAATGACTGCGTCCCTAAGAAAGCTTCTCCTGATGTTTTAGTGAAGAGAAGCGCTGTTTTTTCCCCCCCCTTTGGCCCAAAACAAAACTAAAAACCATATGCTTATAAACGCTAATGTCGCTTTATGAGCTTCCTATTTCTTTTTTGTACTTCATCAATCTGCGATGTCTCTTTCACTCGCAGGCCGTCCAAGTCTATCGCCATGATGACCGGCACTAACTGTTGGCCGTTACTAATAGTAGCAACCAACTTTATAACATAGAACAGGGGTGTCAAACTCATTTTAGCTCAGGGGCCGCATGAAGGAAAATCTGTGCACATGCGGGCCGGACAATTAAAATCATGGCATTAAAACTGAAAAATAAAGGCAACTTCAAATTGTTTTCTTTGTCTTGCTTTGGCCAAAAATAGAACAAACACATTCTGAAGATATTACAAAAAAAATATAGAGAAAAAAAAACAGACAGCGGTAAAGTTTAGATTCATGAGGGAAGGAAGAAAGTGAATGAATATTTACAACTTAATACCATTACATATGCATAAAAATGTGTTTTCATTTGTTTTTGTTTTTTTATGAATTAAGTAATGTTTTTCCAAAACACAATATAGAATATTAGAACAGGATAATGCATACATTTATCATTTGTTTTCAAAACAGTTACCAAAAAGTGGGACCCAAAATATTTACTGTGGGACCCCATTTTTATGACTTGATGGGGTCCCCGGGACCCCAATCTTTAGCGCCAACACTGGAGTATTGGTGCGTGAAAAACAGCAGCAGGCGGCTGTGGCCTGCGGGCCTGTTCTAAAACTAATCAAACATCATCCCAGGGGCCGGATGTTGCCTGCGGGACTTGACTTTGACAGATACAACATGAAAGATTCAACACATCTGATGAAGGAATAACAAAGTCCACTTCACGAGGATTTTAAACAATGAATATGAGAATAATAAAAGACACTTTTCAGGACTCCCAAAGACGCAATTAACAAAGGGAAAATGCTCTTTTTTTTAATATTGCCTATTGTTCACAATTATTATGAAAGACATGAGGATGGATTTTTTTTTTTATGCAATCAAAAGTTTGCTTGCACTGTAACCTATGAGAGCTGCTCTATTCTGTCCATGAAGCCCTTAAAAACATCCCAACACCTCCATTAAGGTTTTATATACATTATTTAAGTATATACAGTACAGGCCAAAAGTTTGGACACACCTTCTCATTTCAATGTGTTTTCTTTATTTTATTAACTATTTAAGTTGTAGATTTTCACTGAAGGCATCAAAACTATGACACCTGTGAAGTGAACACCATTTCAGGTGACTACCTCTTGAAGCTCATCGAGAGCATGCCAAGAGTGTGCAAAGCAGTAATCAGAGCAAAGGGTGGCTATTTTGAAGAAACTAGAATATAAAACATGTTTTCAGTTATTTCACCTTTTTTTGTTAAGTACATAACTCCACATGTGTTCATTCATAGTTTTGATGCCTTCAGTGACGATCTACAATGTAAATAGTCATGAAAATAAAGAAAACACATTATGGGAAAGTGTGTCCAATCTTTTGGCCTGTACTGTATGTAAAGTAGTAACAGGCACATTTATAATAACATTCAATTTTTACGTATTTTAATAATCTTAAGCAAACGCAGCGCATTGATAAAAAAAAAGATGCATTATGACATCAGTTTTTTTTAACATCGCTGGTTACTGTTCACTGCAGACTTCATGAGAACCAACAAACATAATAAAACATCACTTACTGTGCAAGGTCTGCTGTCATTGTGATGCCAACAGTTAGGATGTGTATATATTCCCATTTAGATGAAAAATGACTCGTTATCCTTGCGAAGAAAATAGGGGTGAAAGCAGGCGTCTTTTTGTGTCGTTTTCGCCATTCTTGGGTCTAAATTGGCTGTCAAAGTGTACCAACTTGTCGAAATACATCCTCATTCTTCTACTATGCAGGTGAAAGGCATGGTTTATGAACTACAAGAAACTTTCAAGAGAAAAAGTAAGCAAGGAAGCACCTTACCACTCGATGATGTAAACATTGGCACACAGGAAGTGATCACGGCGCCACTATAAATAGTTTGTCTGTGTTAGCGCTAATAGTAACAATATCACTAATACTTGGTTAATGGCCTACTGAAACCCACTACTACCGACCACGCAGTCTGATAGTTTATATATCATGATGAAATATTAACATTGCAACACATGCCAATACATCTGGTTTAGTTTAAAATTACAATTTTAAATTTGTCGCGGAGTTTCCTGTTGAAAATGTCGCGGAATGATGACGCGTGTTTGTGACATTATTGGTTGGAGGGGACATATTAGCCCAGCACCACTTACGGCTAAAAGTCGTCTCTTTTCATCGCGCAATTACACAGTATTTTGGAAATCTGTGTTGCTGAATTTTTGGCAATTTGTTCAATCAATAATGGAGAAGTCAAAGTAGAAAGATGGAGATGGGAAGCTTTTAGCCTTTAGCCGCACAAACACACGGTGATACCTTGTTTAAAATTCCCGGAGGTGAAGCTTTACTATGGATCAGAGCGGTCAAGCGAACATGGATCCATGTCAAACGGCAGTTTTTGGTGAGAAAATTGTGTAAAAAAGTCGCCTCTTACCGGAGATCAGTGGAGCCAGCGTCCTCCTGCAGCTGCCGTGACTTCTCTCAGAGACACCCGTGGCCCCACCCCTCCGACTTTAAGGTACTATTTAACTCACTAGAACACTAGCAACACAATAGGCAGATAAGGGATTTCCCAGAATTATCCTTGTGTCTAAAAATATCTGAATCGCTCTCACTGCCCTCGCCTTTTTTTTTTCTTTCTAGGCCTTCACTCTAAGTTTCCTCATCTACGAATCTTTCATCCTCGCTCAAATTAATGGGGAAAATGTCGCTTTCTCTGTCCGAATAGCTCTAGCTGCTGCTGGCTATGATTGTAAACAATGTGAGGATGTGAGTAGCCCTACAACCAGTAACATCATGCGCACATCGTCTGCTACTTCCGGTAAAGGCAAGGCTTTTTTATTTGAGAACTAAAGTTGCAAACTTTATCGTGGATGTTCTCGACTAAATCCTTTCAGCAAAAAAATGGCAATATCGCGAAAAGATCAAGTATGACACATAGAATGGACCTGCTATCCCCGTTTAAATAAGAAAATCTCATTTCAGTAGGCCTTTAATATTCAAATCACAAAACGTAAATTGAGTGTTGTTGCCGCTTTTTGGATGGTTATTTATTGGATCTTATGGGCAATATAGAGGACCTCCCATTGGCCACGCTGTAAGGTGACTTTTGATCGAATGTATTTAATGTTTAGAATGCATTGGAAAAAGATATCTGCTGTCCTGTCTTTCATAATGATTACAGTATGAACAATAGGCAAAATTTAAAAAGAAACTGCTGTTCCCCTTTAAAGGGGTCTATCCATCCATCCATTTTCTTCTGCCTATCCGAGGTCGGGTTGCGGGGGCAGCAGCCAAAGCAGAGAAGCCCAGACTTCCCTCTCCCCTGCCCACTTCGTCTAGCTCTTCCCGGGGATCATGAGGCGTTCCCAGGCCAGCCGGGAGACATAGCCTTCCCAACATGTTCTGGGTCTTCCCCGTGGCCTCTTACCGGTCGGACGTGCGCTAAACACCTCCCTAGGTAGGCCTTCGCATGGCATCCTGAGCAGATACCCGAACCACCTCATCTGGCTCCTCTCGATGTGGAGGAGCAGCGGCTTTACTTTGAGCTCCCCCCGGATGGCAGAGCTTCTCACTCTATCTCTAAGGGAGAGCCCCGCCACCCGGCGGTGAAAACTCATTTTGGCCGCTTGTACCTGTGATCTTATCCTTTCGGTCATGACCCAAAGCTCATGACCATAGGTGAGGATGGGAACGTAGATCGACCGGTAAATTGAGAACTTTGCCTTCCGGCTCAGCTCCTTCTTTAAAGGGGTCATCTAATGATTTCTCCATTTAAAACACTTCCATGTGGTCTACATAACATGTAATGGTGGTTCTCTGGTCAAATTGTTGCATAAATTCTATTTTCATCTTAAAACCAATTTTTGACCATCTCTTCATTGTCGTAGTTGTTACCGCTTCCATATTGAGTCTACTGATGGATATCACTTACAACTATACTCTACTTTGTGTTAAAAATGGCAACAGCGGAGGATGCATGTGCATGTATGAGCCAGTCTGCCCCACAACAAGAGAGGAGAGAAAATGACTGAGCTTGAATGTGGCCAGACTGAACTCTGGGTACATTTTTATCATAAATGGATAATCCGCTGACGTCACATAGAACCAAAATATCACAAATGGAGCAAATTCCGAACGGCTGGATTGGCGGAAGTGTAAAGTAAATATAAATATTGCGGCAATTTCTTCGTGATTTTATTAAAATGTTCAGGAACTATGCAGATCCCACGTATACAACAGTAAGTACCAATAGGTAAGTTGGTTTTCCATAGTAGATCCTCTTTAATTCAACGTGATAATGAAAACATCTTTTATAGTGAATATCTACTTTGGCTGCAAGAACATGTCAACAATGAGCTGAATATTCGGAATTTGGAATGGTTAATTCCGACCAAATCTGTGGGAGAAGAAGGCAGACAAAAAAAAGGGCGGAATAAAAAGAAGTAGAAAATGGGATTTCTGGAGAAATTACATATAAACACTCCAATGCTGAACTGAAATGATGAATAAATGCTGAAGTAAGTAGAATTGATGTAGGGATAGTATGGGATAGGAGAGACTTTATTCATTCCACATGTGGGAAATTATGTGGTTGCAGTGAAGATCCAAAAAATGGTTTGATTAATTGATTGAAACTTTTATTAGTAGATTGCACAGTCCAGTAAATATTCCGTACAATTGACCACTAAATGGTAACACCCGAATAAGTTTTTCAACTTAATCAATTCATGGTACAAATATATACTTTTAGCATAATACAGTCATCACACAAGTTAATCATCAGTGTATATACATTGAAGTATTTACATTATTTACAATCCGGGGGGAGGGATGTGGAAGGGTTTGGGGCCAGGGGGTTAGGCTTGGTTCATATCAGCACAATTATATCATTTGAGAAATGGACATTGAAACAGTGTACCGTATTTTTCGGATTATAAATCGCTCCGGAGTATAAGTCACACCTGCCGAAAATGCATAATAAAGAAGTAAAAAAACATATATACGTTGCACTGGAGTATAAGTCACATTTTTGGGGGAAATTTATTTGATAAAACCCAACACCAAGAAGAGACATTTAAAAGTCAATTTAAAATAAATAAAGAATAGTGAACAACAGGCTGAATAAGTGTACGTTATATGACGCATAAATAACCAACGGAGAAGGTGCCTGGTATGTTAACGTAACATATTATGGTAAGAGTCATTCAAATAACTTTAACATATAGAACATGCTATACGTTTACCAAACAATCTTTCACTCCTAATCGATAAATCTGATTAAATCTTTTTCCTCGATGTCGCTTTTAAACAACTCTGCCAACTACAAAGGTATGCGCCGCTTCTTCTTGTCGTTTTCTGCTGCATATTTCACTACGTCCAGCTTGTAATCTGCAGTACATGATTTCCTTTTCGGTGCCGTATTTGTTCAGCCCTTCTCAGTTTTTATAAGTTGCCGCCAACGTTGAAATGATCCATATTAATAGCTACGGCAGTAGCATATATCATATAGCAGTTAGCATCCCATGACCCACAATGCACTTCTGCCATGACCCTCCCCCGCCAAATTCTTATTGGTTGACGTGTGTGTGACGATTGCTGACATTTTCTTCGTCTCTTCCGCTAATGAGATAAATAATATTATTTAATATTTTACGGTAAAGTGTTAATAATTTCACACATAAATCGCTCCGGAGTATATGTCGCAAAAAAACTGTGATTTGTAATCCGAAAAATACGGTAGGTCTGACATGGTAGGATATGTATACAGCGAGCAGTGAACATAGTGAGCTCAGAAAGCACAAGAACAAGTATATACATTTGATTATTTACATTTGATTATTTACAATCCGGGGAGGTGGGCTGTGGTGGGGGGAAGCTGTTAGTCTAGGGTTGTAGCTGCCTGGAGGTGTTCTTTTAGTGTGGTTTTGAAGAAGGGTAGAGATGTACTTTCTTTTACACCTGTTGGGAGTGCAATCCACATTGATGTGGCATAGAAGGAGAATGAGCTAAGACCTTTGTTTGGTCGGAATCTGGGTTTAACATGGTTTGTAGAGTTCCCCCTGATGTTGTGGTTATAGCAGTCATTTATGTTTTGAAAGTAGTTTGACATGTACTTCGGTATAAGGGAGGTGTAGCGAATTTTATAGACTAGGCTCAATGCAAGTTGTTTTACTCTGGTATTAAAATAAGGTAAAAACACATGAAAATGAGGGAAAACATCAAAGGACATTAAAAAAGAACAGAGCGTATGCAACCAGCAGCCACTTCAGTGGCGCCATTTCAACATACAGCTACAACAAAAAAATTGCAGTAGATTATGCATATTGCGCACATACGATAGCACCATACATAGCCAAACACAATTTCAACACCTATGTACTGAACATCGCCGTGGCCTCTGCGGAGCTCCATGCTAAATATCGTCTGCTGGAAATCATGGATTTTGTTACCCATGATTGAAGTATGCTATCTTCTACTGGTGAAAGTCTTCTGTTGGTGAAACGTTAGCATGACCTTCCTAAAACACCTCCACTCACTGTAAAATCTACAGTGAGTGGAGGTTGTTGACAACTTTGAGGTAAGACAGTTGTATTGTAATAGAAACATTCAGTTCAATGTTGCCACGTTCTAAAAAGAAGCCAACCATTTTGAGAAAAAAATACTACTATACCTACTCAGTGGATTAGTGGTTAGAGTGTCTGCCCGTAGATCGGTAGGTTGTGAGTTCAAACATCGGTTGAGTCATACCAAAGACTATAAAAATGGAACCCATTGCCTCTCTGCTTGGCACTTAGCATCAAAGGTTGGAATCTGGGGTTAAATCACCAAAAATGATTCCCGGACGTGGCCACTGCTGCTGCTCACTGCTCCCCTCACTTCCCAGGGAGTGATCAATGGAGATGGTTAAATTGCAGAGAATAATTTCGCCACACCTAGTGTGTGTGTGACTATCAGTGGTACTTTATACATAAGGATCTTTATACAAACCCCAAAACCAGTGAAGTTGGCAAGTTGTGTAATTCGTAAATAAAAACAGAATACAATGATTTGCAAATCCTTTTCAACATATAATCAATTGAATAGACTGCAAAGACAAGATAGTTAATGTTTTAACTGAGACCCCAAAGGGACAAGTGGTAGAAAATGGATGGATGGAACTGAAAAACTTAATTTAACACTCAGTTAACATTTCAGGGATCGAATTTCCTTAATATCATCGCTTACGTGCAGTGATTTCTCCAGATTCTCTGAACCTTTTGCTGATATTATGGACCGTAGACGGTGAAATCCCTAAATTCCTTGCAATAGCTCGTTGAGAAATGTTCTTCTTAAACTGTTGGAAAATTTGCTCACGCATTTATTCACAAAGTGGTGACCCTCGCCCAATCCTTGTTTGTGAATGACTGAGCTTTTCATGGAAGCTGCTTTTATACCCAATCATGACACCCACCTGTTCCCAATTAGCCTGTTCATCTGTGGGATGTTCCAAATAAGTGTTTGATGAGCATTCCTCAACTTTCTCAGTCTTTTTTGCCAATTGTGCCGGCTTTTCTGAAACATGTTGCAAGCATCAAAATCCAAATGAGCTAATATTTGCAAAAAATAACAAAGTTTTCCAGTTTGAACGTTAAGTATCTTGTCTTTGCAGTCTATTCAATTGAATATGCCGTATTTTTTTGAATTGCCGCCGGGGCACTAATTAATTTAAAACCTCTTCTCACTCCTGCGCTTACCAAAGGAATGCGGTAAAGGTAAGTATGCGCTAATTATTTTAAAACCTCTTCTCAGTCCGGCACTTACCAAAGGTATGCAGTAAAAATTTGAGTGGGATGTAAGCTTGGACCTTAAATCCTACTGAATAGCTCTTAATCTTCTTCCCTTTATGCGATTTCAAATTACCGGTATTGAAATCAGCCCCCTCCGTTTTGAAAAGATGACAGGGGAAGTGTCACTCGTGACATCACGAGTTTGACCAGGCAGTAATTCAAGGCAGGCGCATACTACATACCCTGCGGCAATTCAAGGAAATACGGTACGTTGAAAATGATTTGCAAATCATTGTATTCTGTTTTTATTTACGATTTGCACAACGTGCCAACTTCACTGGTTTTGGGTTTTGTAGTTGTATTTTTAAGTTATCGTGCTAGATTTTACCCGTCCGGCCCATGTGAGAATAGATTTTCCTCCATGCCGCCCCTGAGCTAAAATGAGTTTGACACCCCTGGCTTATAGCAACGTGACTCAACAAGATTCACTCTACAAGTTTTTAAATGTTTTGCTGTCTGCTTTCGCATGCACTCTAAAACATTAGTCTTGTTTAAACAAAGTTTTCATCCATCCATCCATTTTCTACCGCTTATTCCCTTTGGGGTCGCGGGGGGAGCTGGTGCCTATCTCAGCTACAATCGGGCGGAAGGCAGTGTACAAGGCGGTATAGCTCGGTTGGTAGAGTGGCCGTGCCAGCAACTTGAGGGTTGCAGGTTCGATTCCCGCTTACGCCATCCTAGTCACTGCCGTTGTGTCCTTGTGCAAGGCACTTTACCCACCTGCTCCCAGTGCCACCCACACTGGTTTAAATGTAACTTAGATATTGGGTTTCACTATGTAAAGCGCTTTGAGTCACTAGAGAAAAGCGCTATATAAATATAATTCACTTCACTTCACTACACCCTGGACAAGTCGCCACCTCATCGCAGGGCCAACACAGATAGACAGACAACATTCACACTCACATTCACACACTAGGGCCAATTTAGTGTTGCCAATCAACCTATCCCCAGGTGCATGTCTTTGGAGGTGGGAGGAAGCCGGAGTAGAACCCACGCATTCAAGGGAAGGACATGCAAACTCCACACAGAAATATCCCGAGCCCGGGATTGAACCCTGTCTACTCAGGACATTCGTATTGTGAGGCAGACGCACTAACCCCTCTGCCACCGTGAAGCCAGTTAGTTTTCAAATATCTCCAATTATTCCCTGCCTCCAATTAACATCTCTGCGGTTTAGCTAAATCCACACCTTGGCGACCTCATTTAGTGTCGTTAAAAGTCTATGACGGGGTCCATGCGAAGGCACAAATGAAGTGAGCAGAGTGTGAGTCAGATGCTAGAAAGTGGTCGTCAGCTCGACGTCGTGGCCGCCGGTTCCCCCGAGAGTCTTGTCAGCACCGAGGCAGCGGGGCATTCAACGTGTCCATACAAACCTCCTCCGCTCATGTCACTCAGCCACCGTTCCAAACAACGGTGCCGTCTTATCGCACGCCGCTGACGGGGTCAAGGGGTCAGCGGCACACCGGGCATGCTCAGTCATTCACGTATTGATTTTTTATCTGCGGATGCGTTGAATGAGGCCGCAGAATGGAGGTCAAGATGGGAGCGCAATAGATGGCGATAGAGAACGTTTCGGCTATTCTCTCCCGCAGGAAGCATCCCGTTCCTCTCTTGGCGGCCATTCAGCGCCATCGATCGGGCTGGAGGCCCAAGCCGCCTCGGGGGAGACGGCGAGCCATGCTGCTTCTTTTGTGGGAGGGGGTCCACAGGTTCAGACTGACAGACAGTGCTGATAAAAAATAAAAAAAACGCCTTTCTCTTCTCCCGTATTGTCTGCAATCGACACGAGCGTTGTAACCTTTGCGAAGATGCCGCTCCTAAATATGATTGCTCTGTGATCTCTCCATCCTAATTTACTCTGCTAAATGTCACTCAGCATAGCACCCTCATGAGGACAAATATGTCACTCTCATGCTGTCCGTCCAGAGATGTTCCTTCGTGCGGCATGCGGAGGGGCCCCGTGATCTGTACGGGGCCCCGCTTTTGCATGAACAGACAATCAGCGAATGACAGGTCACCTTATATGAACTTTTACTGTGAATTTCTCCAAGCCACCTCCTCCTCCGTCACCTAATATTAAAATATTTTAAAACATTTCCATCGACAATGTTACTGTCCTCTGTGGCACGCAGCATTAAAGGCCTACTGAAATGAGATTTTTTTATTTAAACAGGGATAGCAGGTCCATTGTATGTGTCATACTTGATCATTTCGCGATATTGTCATATTTTTGCTGAAAGGATTTAGTAGAGAATATCCAAGATAAAGTTCGCAACTTTCGGTGCTAAGAGAAAAGCCCTGCCTCTACCGGAAGTCGCAGACGATGACGTCACATGTTGATGGCTCCTAACATATTCACATTGATTATAATGGGAGCCTCCAACAAAAAGGGCTATTTCGACCGAGAAAACGACAATTTCCCCATTAATTTGAGCAAGGATGAAAGGATATTTGAGGATATTGATAGCGACGGACTAGAAAAAAAAAAAAAACGCGATTGCATTGGGACGGATTCCGATGTTTTTAGACACATTTACTAGGTTAATTCTGGGAAATCCCTTATCTTTCTATTGTGTTGCTAGTGTTTTAGTGAGTTTAATATTACCTGATAGTTGGAAGGGTGTCTCCACGGGTGTGTTGACGCCAATGTCTCAGGGGAGTCGACGGCAGCTATGGACGGCACAAGCTCAGCTTTTCTCCGGTAAGAACTGACTTTTTAACCACAATTTTGTCACCGAAACCTGCTGGTTGACATGTGGTCGGGATCCATGTTCTCTTGACCGCGCTCTGATCCATAGGAAAGTTTCACCTACAGGAATTTTAAACAAGGAATCACCCTGTGTTTGTGTGGCTAAAAGCTATAGCTTCCCAACTCCATCTTTCTACTGTGACTTCTCCAATACTAATTGAACAAATTGCAAAAGATTCAGCAACACAGATGTCCAAAAAACTGTATAATTATGCCGTTAAACAGACGACTTTTAGCTGTGTGCGTGTGCAGCGCTCATACTTCCTAAAAACCTGTGACGTCTTGCGTACACGTCATCATTACACGACGTTTCGAAGACAAAACTCCCGGGAAATTTAAAATTGTAATTTAGTAAACTAAAAAGGCCGTATTGGCATGTGTTGCAATGTTAATATTTCATCATTGATATATAAACTATCAGACTGCGTGGTGGGTAGTAGTGGGTTTCAGTAGGCCTTTAATGCACTTCCCAAAGTGGCTTTGATTCCTGCAGGAACTGGTGTTGTACAAAACCCAAAACCAGAGAAGTTGGCACGCCGTGTAAATCGTAAATAAAAACAGAATACAATGATTTTGAAATCTTTTTCAACTTATATTCATTTGAATAGACTGCAAAGACAAGATATTTAATGTTGGAACTGAGAAACTATTTTTTTTTTTTGCAAATAATCATTAACTCAAAAAAGTTGGAACAGGGGCATTTTTACCACTGTGTTACATGGCCTTTCCTTTTAACAACACTCAGTAAACCTTTGGGAACTGAGAAGACCACTTTTTAAAACTTTTCAGATGGAATTCCTTCCCATTCTTGCTTGATCTACAGCTTACTGTAAGTTGTTCAACAGTCGGCGGTCTCTGTTGTGATATTTTAGGCTTCATATTGCGCCACACGTTTTTAATGGGAGACAGGTCTGGACTACAGGCAGGCCAGTCTAGTACCTGCACTCTTTTACTATGATTATGATTTTACTGATGTGGGATCTGGACCAAGGTTTGTGCAGCCCTTTGAGATACTTGTGATTTAGAGCTATATAAATAAACATTGATTGATGATTGATTGACTTTGAAGCCACGCTGTTGTAACACGTGGCTTGGCAAAATCCATAAACTCGCCGCATTGTATAAAGCGCAGGGTTCAAAGCGTAGGAAAACTTGTGACTTGTTGTCTGAAGATTCCATAAACCATCGACGTCCTTCACTGGTGTATTGACGCGCGGCTACTTATTCCCCCCCCACACTCATGTTATGAGTTCCCCTTTTTTGTACGGTGTGAGAATTTATCGCTATCGGATCGCTTTTATGCACCTTTTTCATGGCGCGGTAAATTCTGGTGATACTTAGCAGGTAAAATTTCTAGCAACACGGCCAGAAACGTTAGCTTACACTGCATGGTTAAAGTGTCCGCCCTGAGATCGGTAGGTCGTGAGTTCAAACCCCAGCCGAGTCATACCAAAGATTATAAAAATGGGACCCATTACCTCCCTGCTTGGCACTCAACATCAAGAGTTGGAACTGGGGGTTAAATCACCAAAATGATTCCCGAGCGCGGCCACCGCTGCTGCTCACTTCTCCTCACTGCTCCTCTCACCTCCCAGGGGGTGGAACAAGGGGATGGGTCAGATGCAGAGGTTAATTTCACCACACGTAGTGTGTGTGTGACTATCAGTGGTACTTTAACTATTATACTGCACATTCTTCACTGTAATGCCGCGGCCCTCAGTCTCCTGTTGGATAAGCCCAGGAAGGCCTCATTGGCGACTGATGCCTTCACTCCATTTTTTTTGGACAACAACAAGTGGGGGATGCCCAGTGGGATGTGTGTTGTTGGTCTACAGTTGTATGCAACGGAAGCCACTATTCCAAATTCCGCCGTGAGTCAAAATAGTAAAAATGTTTTCCTTTCCAGGGAGGAGAAGGAGCGCTGGATCCGAGCCAAATACGAGCAGAAGCTCTTCCTGGTGGGCCTGCCCCATTCCGACGTGCCCTTGGGCCAGCAGCTCCTGCGGGCGGTGGTGGAGGACGACCTGAGGCTGGTGGTGGTCCTGCTGGCTCACGGCACCAAGGAGGAGGTCAACGAGACGTACGGGGACGGCGACGGACGCACGGCGCTGCATCTTTCCTGCGCCATGGCCAACGTGGTCATCACACAGCTGCTCATCTGGGTGAGACACGCGGTCGGGTTTTAGACGTGCGCCTCGGAGAAGGAGCGACGTTTGGGTGTCTCAAAGGCCTTACTTCCTGTCAGAGCTTTCACATGGAAATCAGCTGCTGCTCGCTGACTTAATACAACTGCCATCTTCACACGGGAACTCAATTATACTTATAAGAAATTATTAAATTAAATTATCACCACATTATGGTGATATTGCTTTACTTTTAGAAACTCTCCTGAAGCCAGACACAATTCATTTAAATTGATTTATTTTAAAGTAGTTTTTTTTTATTTAACAGATTTTTAATGGATTAATTTGGCACATTTTGGTCTATAAATGGTTTGGGATTTTTTTCTTTTTTTTTTTTCTTTTTTTAATTAATCAGTCCAACAAAATAATATACAATAATAATATAATAATGCAATTCCAATTCTAAAACCAAACCTCGGCCCAGCAACATTCAAAATAGCAAGATGACACACAAACATGACACAAAACAATCCAAAAGTAGTCAAATAAAAATGAGTAACATCAACAACAGTATCAATATTTATAACAATTCCAAAATAGCAGTGATTAATCATCACAACCATTTATATACAAAAAAAAATTCAATAAAAACATTACAAAAATGAACAGTGACTTACTCGTGCATCGCATCTCACAAGCTTGACAACACGTTGTGTCCAATATTTCCCACAAAGATAAAAGAAGTCATATTATAGGTTCATTTAATAGTTAAAACTAATTTAAATAATGGATACCATATCGGACATTTGATTTTTACTCAAGGACTTCATTGGGCTGCTCTCAATATATTGTATGGCATTTTGGCCTTAAAAATGTAAATTAACATTATAATAACAATACAGGCTGATTGTCTGAAAAATACAAAAAAACTGTTTTTTATTTTATTATATACTTATTTCTTTTTTTAAAAAGTATTTTTTATATATGATAGATATATCTCCCAAAAAAAATATATATATATATATACAGTCAAGGTCGAAAGTTTACGTACACTTGTAAAGAACATAATGTCATGGCTGTCTTGAGTTTCCAATAATTTCTGCAACTCTTATTTTTTTGTGATAGAGTGATTGGAGCACATACTTGTTGGTCACAAAAAACATTCATGAAGTTTGGTTCTTTTATGAATTTATTATGGCTCTACAGAAAATGTGACCAAATCTGCTGCGTCAAAAGTATACATACAGCAATGTTAATATTTGGTTACATGTCCCTTGGCAAGTTTCACTGCAATAAGGCGCTTTTGGTAGCCATCCACAAGCTTCTGGTTGAATTTTTGACCACTCCTCTTGACAAAATTGGTACAGTTCAGCTAAATTTGTTGGTTTTCTGACATGGACTTGTTTCTTCAGCATTGTTCACACGTTTAAGTCAGGACTTGGGGAAGGCCATTCTAAAACCTTAATTCTAGCCTGATTTAGCCATTCCTTTACCGCTTTTGACGTGTGTTTGGTGTCATTGTCCTGTTGGAACACCCAACTGAATTGATTAACGTGGACCCCGACTTAAATAAGTTGAAAAACTTATTCAGATGTTACCATTTAGTGGTCAATTGTACGGAACATGTACTGTACTGTGCAATCTACTAATAAAAGTATCAATCAATCAATCAAAACTGCACCCAAGACCCAACCTCCGGGCTGAAAATTTTAGGTTGTCCTGAAGAATTTGGAGGTAATCCTCCTTTTTCATTGTCCCATTTACTCTCTGTAAAGCACTAGTTCCATTGGCAGCAAAACAGGCCCAGAGCATAATACTACCACCACCATTGGTGCTTGACGGTAGGTTTGGTGTTCCTGGGATTAAAAAATGAGCTGTTTGGCCACAATACCCAGCAATATGTTTGGAGGAGCAAAGGGGAGGCCTTTATTCCCAGGAACACCATTCCTACTATCAAGCATGGTGGTGGTAGTATTATGCTCTGGGCCTGTTTTGCTGCCAATGGAACTGGTGCTTAAAATGGGACAATGAAAAAGGAGGTTTTCTTCCAAATTCTTCAGGACAACCTAAAATTATCATCCCGGAGGTTGGGTCTTGGGTGCAGTTGGGTAATCACGCAGGACATTGATCCCAAACACATGTCAAAAGTGGTAAAGGAATTGGCTAAATCAGGCTAAAACTGTATGTATACTTCTGACCCAGCAGATTTTGTCACTTTTTCAGTAGAGCCATAATAAATTCATAAAAGAACCAAACGTTGTCACGCCTGTGGATTATGATGTGTTTTTGTTATGTTTTGCTTTTTTGGACATTCAGTTCTGTCTTTGCACTTCCTGGTTTGTTTTCGTTACCATGCCAACTCATTAGTTTTAGCTGTCATGTCGCACACCTGTTCCATCACTGATTATGTCACTGCTATTTAAGCCATTCTGTTTCGATTCTTCATCCTGGCATCTTCACACACCCTACCATGCTGTTGCTACCTTCATGCCCTCGAACACCTCGCTATCCATGCCCTTTGTGTCGATCCAAGTAAGTTTTGTATTTATGCCTCAGTGCAAGTATTGTTTTGTGTGTGCCACAGCTAGTGTCTTTTGTTTCGTTCGTATATAGCCATGCCATCGGGCTGTTTTAGTTTATAGCTCACTGTTATTCATGCCATCGAGCAAGTGTTTTTGTTTTCCCTGTGACAGTAGTATATGAATAAAAAGATGTACTCACACTCACGCCTCGCTCGTGCTAATCATCCTCTGCATCAAAGAAACAATCCACGTCCAAGCCCATGTTTGACAAACTTCATGAATGTTTTTTGTGACAAGTATGTGCTCCAATCACTCTATCACAAAAAAATAAGCATTGTAGAAAAAAAAAAAAAATTCAATTGGTAAAATAAATAAGTCATACAATCAACAAAAAACTTAAATAGATTATAAATAGAATACATTTTCTTTAATCATTTTATATGTTCAATTATTTTTTTAATCTGAATTCCAAGGGGGAAGGAGGGGGTATTTTATTTATTTTTATTTGCCCTAATAAATAGGATAATAAAAAAAGTCAGTTGAAAGATATTTTCTTTAGTCATCTAATATGTTCAATTATTTTTTTTATTTAAATTCCAAGGTAGTGATCCAATATATATATTTCTTTAATTGTAGTCCAAAAGTGTTATTTGAATTGCCTAAATCAATAGCTAATATAATAAAAAATTTGAAAATAGATATTTTATTTGGTAATTTAATACAGTAAATTATTATTTGAATCTCAATTTCAAGGTAGTTATCAAAAAAAGTATTTATTACAGTTTGTATTTGATGATGTTTTTAAAATACTGTATAGTTTAAATGGGTTATTTTAAATGGTTACATAAATAGTAGTAATACATTCAATAATATTTGTAAAAATGGCACCAAAAAAATAACATAATGAATGAAAAAAAATATTATTCAACCGGGCTAAACTTCTCATGCATCAAGGGTTAAAATACTTTAATAAAGTGAAAGAAATACATAAAAAATAATAATAATAATCTTTGTGCATGTGTTATTGTTTAGGAAAAAATGAATGATATTGTCAAGTCTCCTGTTAAATATTGATATTTTCCTCCTCACAGTACGGCGTGGACGTGAAGAGCCGGGACGCCCGTGGCCAGACGCCGCTGTCCTACGCCAGGCGAGCCGGCAGCCAGGAGTGCGCCGACATCTTGCTCCAACATGGCTGCCCCAACGACGCTGGCGGTCTGACGTCGACGCCCGCAGGAGGAAACATCAGCAACCGCAACGCCAACCCCAACATCAACAACAACGCTCAGTGCGAGCTGAACCGCAGCATCAGCATCATGTAGACTAACTCCGCCCCCTCGTCTCCACCATGTACTTTTTGTTCTTGGTCTTGGAGCTTTAAATGTTTTTTTTCCCTTCCACCTCCGTGTAACTAATCGTGCGCCAGGAGAATGAAACGCTCCAAATAACGACAACAAACACTCAGCGAATAATGGCGAGGTGAATAAAGGAGGTGATTGGAAGGAAGGCGACGACCGTCCTCGACGTAACGCGCACGTGACCGACTGAAGGAATGAAGACGCCGCCGATGTTTTATGGCCACGCCGTGGCCTCTTCAATCACCGCTCATTCACACTTGATTGAGAGCGTCGGTTTGGTGTCATTACCACGTCTTTGTCGCCAGACGCCACTTTGTGTCATGACAGTGAGTCCCATGTACAAGTGAGTGACCTCATCAGCTGTGTATTTTTAGCCTCATTAAAACCCAACGTAAGCCCCTCCTCTTTGCGTCCACGCCACCTTTCCTGTCAGCCTGCGAAGCAAAAAGATGCGTTTGAGTGATTCCCGATGAGACGTTCAGGTGCAAACGAAGTCAATGTTGATTTTTTTTAAATCTTTTTTTCTTGAATTTTGAAGGAGGAGGCCACAAAGTTCACACTGTGACCAATTTGGGCTTTTTCCTCCGCCTTCACCGGCCTCTTGTGAGGGTTACCGTGGCAACTGTTCTTTAACGCACAACAATTCTTTGGCCTAGTCTGCTTATCAAGAACAACTTTTTTATTATTATTTCATCACTAAGGGAGGAATTTAGTAGGATCAAAAATTTTTACAAAAGTAAAAAAAAAATGCTTGCGTTTGCTTACAATATCTGTTGGATGAATGCAGCTGGGAAAGGCTCCAGCACCCCCGCCACCCCAAAAGGGACAAGCGGTAGAAAAATGGATGGATGGGTGAATGAAAAGCACGTATCAAGTTTCTGTCGTCAATTATATAAATTATTGTATGCTACAAACCTTTTTGGGTAAGAAATTTAAGTTCAAATGGTTTTTGTACATTTGGATTTTAAACTTTTTATTTGGATAACATTTTTTCCAAAAAGGCCTACTGGATTGAGATTTTCTTATTTAAACGGGGATAGCAGGTCCATTCTGTGTGTCATACTTGATCATTTCGCTATATTGCCATATTTTTGCTGAAAGGATTTAGTAGAGAACATCCACGATAACATTCGTAACTTATGGTCGCTAATAAAAAAGCCTTGCCTGTACCGGAAGTAGCAGACGATGTGCGCGTGACGTCACCGGTTGTAGGGCTCTTCACATCCTCACATTGTTTATAATCAGAGCCAGCAGCAGCTAGAGCTAGTCGGACCGAGAAAGCGACAATTTCCCCATTAATTTGAGCGAAGATAAAAGATTTGTAGATGAGGAAATTTAGAGTGAAGGACTAGAAAAAAAAAAGGCAATTGCATTGGGAGCGATTCAGATGTTTTTAGACACATTTACTAGGATAATTCTATAAAATCCCTTATCTACCTATTGTGTTGCTAGTGTTTTAGTGCGTTAAATAGTACCTAAAAGTCGGAGGGGTGTGGCCACGGGTGTGTTGACCCCAGAGTCTCTGAGGGAAGTCACAAAGCTTCAGCAGGACAGAAGCTCCGCTGATCTCCTGTAAGAGCCGACTTATTACCACAATTTTCTCACCAAAAACTGCCGTTTGACATTTGGTCAAGATCCATGTTTGCTTGACCGCTCTGATCCATAGTAAAGCTTCACCTCCGGGAATTTTAAACAAGGAAACACCGTGTGTTTGTGCGGCTAAAGGCTAAAAGCTTCCCACCTCCATCTTTCTACTTTCCAGAATACTGTTTAATTATGCGATTAAAGCAAACTACTTATAGCTTGGATCGGACTGGAAAATAATGTCCGCTGCAACCCGAGACGTCAAACGCACGCGTCATCATACGAGTCATCATTCCGCGATGTTTTCAACACGACACTTCGCGGGGAATTTTAAATTGCAATTTAGTAAACTAAAAAGGCCGTATTGGCATGTGTTGCAATGTTAATATTTCGTCATTGATATATAAACTATCAGACTGCGTGGTCGGTAGTAGTGGGTTTCAGTAGGCCTTTAATGCTGCAATGTTTTCACGTCCCAAAAATTTTTGGGGGTCAAATTTCATTTCGGCTGTTTTTATTTGGAAAAACAATTTGGAATGGAATTTTTTTTTTTTTTCAAACAGTTAAACATTTTGTATCCTGGACACTGATCATTGAAGAGTGAGTCATTTTTCTATAGCGCTTTTTCTCTAATGACTCGAAGCGCTTTACAGTAGAAACCCATTATCTAGATGTTGAACTACAATTAGGCCAGTGTGGGTGACATGTCTTGCCCAAGGACACAGGTGACTAGGATGTCAAAAGCTTGATTCAAACCAGGACGTTTTCTGGCCAGCAGTTCTACCACCAATGTAAGATACAAAAATCGTCTAAATTTTTAACATTTTATTTGGATTTTTGTTCTTGTTCATAAAAAAATGTTGAAACAGAACATTTAAATTCCAGATTTTTAACTGAACATTAAGGAACTGAAAACCTCAGAAAATCCAATTTCATGGCGATATTTGAATTAAATAAACCCTTTTTTGTTTGTTTTAAAATGTGCCGTATACAATAAAAATCGAAAAACGTGCCAAATTATGTTTTTTGATTAGCGTTTCAGAATTGGAAATAGAATGAACGGAAGGTACACGGACTGAAGATGTTAGCGTTATGCTAAAAACATGCTAAACGCAAAGGAAAAGCTAAAATCCTGCTTCCAGTTCAATTTGTCATCACACAGATAAGCACGCATTTTTGCATTTTGGATGAACATTTATTAGATTTTTGTGTTTATCTGGAAAAAAAAAATCCTTAAAAGCAAAACAGCACAAAATCCAATTTCAAGGCAATATGTTAATGAAAATCAACCCTTTTTTGTTTGTTTTAAAATCTGCGGTATTTAATAAAAATCGAAAAACGGCCCTTATTTTGTTTATTGAGTGTTAGTGTTATGCTAAAAAACATACTAAACGCAAAGGAAAAGCTAAAATACTGCTTCCGGTTCAATTTGTCATCACACAGATAAACACGCATTTTTGCATTTTGGATTAACCTATATTAAATTTTTGTGTTTATCTGCAAAAAATAAAATCCATCCATCCATCCATCCATCATCTACTGCTTATCCGAGGTCGGGTCGCGGGGGCAGCAGCCTAAGCAGGGAAGCCCAGACTTCCCTATCTCCAGCCACTTCGTCTAGCTCTTCCCATAAAAGGAAAACATCACAAAATCCAATTTCATGGCAATATTTCAATGAAAATCAACCACAATCTGCCATATATAATAAAAATTGAAAAATGGCCCTAATTTGTTTTTCTGATTTGCGTATCAGAATTGAAACAGAAAATAGAATTTTCTGGTTCAAAAATGCTGAAACAGAAAGTTTTAATTCCAGATTTTTAACACAACCTTAAGGAACTGAAAACCTCAGAAAATTCAATTTCATGGCAATATTTGAATGAAATAAACCCTTTTTTGTTTGTTTTAAAATCTGCCGTTTATAATAAAAGTCAAAAACGTCCCTAATTTTTTTTGTTGATTTGCGTTTCAGAATTGGAAATAGAATGAACGGAAGGTACACGGACTGAAGATGTTAGCGTTATGCTAAAAACATGCTAAACGCAAAGGGAAAGCTAAAATACTGCCCCCGGTTCAATTTGTCATCACACACATAAACACACATTTTTGCATTTTGGATGAACATTTATTAGATTTTTGTGTTTATCTGGAAAAATACAAATCCTTTAAAGGAAAACAGCGCAAAATCAAATTTTATGGCAATATTTGAATGAAAATCAACCACAATCTGCCATATATAATAAAAATTGAAAAATGGCCCTAATTAGTTTTTTTGATTTGTGTATCAGAATTAAGAAATAGAATGAACACACACGGACCCAAAAAGTTTGTTTTTTTGGTTAAAAGTTATATAAATAAATATGTATCTCAAATAAACCTACCGCCCGAATCCAGCTGAGATAGGCTCCAGCACCCCCCGCAACTCCAAAAGGGACAAGCGGTAGAAAATGGATGGATGTAAGTTTTCGCTTCATATTTTAAAAAATGGTTTATCCATACCATCTATTTTCTACCACTTGTCCCAATTTTTGAATATTTCATTTTTTTATCCTGACAGTTTCGTATCTGAAAACGGAAATTCCAAGATAGATGTTTTCTTATTGTCCAAGCCGAACCATTTTAGTCCGATTAATTATTTCCTTTCTTGGCCAAATAAGAATTTTGTGACTGAATTTGAAAGTGAAATAAGTTATAAAACAAACCCTGTTGATGAAAGTGACGATACGTGCTTTTTTTCCATCGGACCGCAGTGATAACAAGCCGGTGTGTTCCAAAGACCCAAACAGGCCATGCATGGGGTGATTTGGTCATTTCAGCCAACTGCTGCTTTAACAGTGACTTTCGTGTCTCCCAAGCAGAATTGAGGAGACTTTAGTCAGTGAGCGTTGCCACAAAGATTCCATGTTTGCAGCCACGGACTCCAGCAGATTGCATTGTTAGACGTACTGTAACTTTGTACTGTAATACTGGCCTTATTGTTATTTAGGACTTGTTTATTCCAAATAGTGTAGTCAGCGTAGTTGTCCCCCCTCAACATTGAAGTCTTGTAAATATTTGATGGAACAAAACTGCTTTTGGCTGAAAAAGCCCCTTGAACCACAAGCCATATTTTCATATGTTGCTTTTGTTTGTTTCTCCATTTTTTATTGGAACGGTACTTGCCATGTTTTGGCCCCAACACGGCCATCTTTGCTACTTGTGTATAATGATGTACATTCGACATATTTATAATGCAGTATGTAAATATTTTTATTTGGGTTTGTTTCTTGTCGGTTTTTCTTTATTTCTTTATGACGTTGAAGCAAAAAGCGAAAGAGTAAAACTTGTTGTGTGCTTGGCTGACTGTTGACTCATTAATAAACATTCAATAAAACCATGCAGCCTTCCCCTCCTTCAGGGGAAAACAAGTACTGCACGCTACTACTCCTTCATTCCTACTTCCGGCGTCACAACCTGCTTCCTGTTTCCTTTTGTAGGAAGATTTCTCGCTAAATGTTCCCCATGTTTGTCCATATTTGGGAATGAAATTAAGTCGACGTGTGTTGTTGTACTGTCGAAGAAGCGTGACTAAAAAATTACTTCCTGTTCGGTGAAAAATAAGCTTAGAAATAAAAAATTGCCATAAAAACCAGGATTTATGTCTGGACTACAGGCAGGCCAGTCTACTACCCGCAGTCTTTTACTATGAAGCCACGCTGTTGTAACACGTGGTTTGTCATTGTCCTGCTGAAATAAGCAGGGGCGTCCATGATAAGGTTGATTGGATGACAACATATGTTGCTCCAAAACCTGTATGTACCTTTCAGCATTAATGGTGCCTTCACAGATGTGTAAGTTACCCATGCCTTGGGCACTAATACACCCCCATACCATCACAGATGCTGGCTTTTCAACTTTGCGACTAACAATCCAATGGTTCTTTTCCTCTTTGTTCCGGAGGACACGAAGTCCACAGTTTCCAAAAAACAATTTGAAATGTGGACACGTCAGACCACAGAACACTTTTCCACTCTGCATCAGTCCATCTTAGATGATCCGGGGCCCAGCGAAACCGGCTAAGTTTCTGGGTGTTGTTGATAAATGGGTTTCACTTTGCATAGTAGAGTTTTAACTTGCACTTACAGATGTAGCGACAAACTGTAGGTACTGACAGTGGTTTTCTGAAGTGTTCCTGAGCCCATGCGGTGATATCCTTTACACACTTATGACGGTTTTTGATACAGTACCGCCTGAGGGATCCAAGGTCCCTAATATCATCGCTTACGTGCAGTGATTTCTCCAGACTCTCTGAACCTTTTGATGATATTACGGACCGTAGATGGTGAGATCCCTAAATTCCTTGCATTAGCTTGTTGGGAAATGTTGTTCCTAAACTGTTGAACCATTTGCTCACAAAGTGGTGACCCTCGCCCCGTCCTTGTTTGTGAATGACTAAGCATTTCATGGAAGCTGCTTTTATACCCAATCATGGCACCCACCTGTTCCCAATCAGCCTGTTCACCTGGGGGATGTTCCAAATAAGTGTTTTTAATAAGTGTTGAGGATTTTCAAATCATTGTATTCTATTTTTATACACGTTTTACACATTGTGCCAACTTCACTGGCCAGCCAGTCCTCAGAGTGTCGAAATAAGCAGGTTTGAAGAACATTTATTTCAGCCTGTTTTGTTTTGTTCGGAAAAATACATTTTGAACTTCAGTTTTTATTTTTTTTTGTAACATTAAATTCAGAAAGCAGGGTTTTTTAAAAGAAAAAAACTATTTCTGAACTGAATTTTTAATTTTTTTCAGAACATTTAACTTTTTACACCACTAAAAACAGACAGAAAAAACAATTTTGGACTCGTCAATCCACAGAACTCTTTTCCACTTTGCATCAGTCCATCTTAAATAAGGTCGGACCCAGCCGAGCCAACGACACTCAGCGTTTCTGGGTGTTGTTGATAAATGTCAACTTTTACCTCAGATTAGAAAAAAGGTTTTCTTTTTTTCCCCACAAATAAAAACACAATTTTGGAGTTTATTTCAAAAAGGTGCATGTTATTTTATCCAAAACATTTGTATGTCATTTCAAACTGAGCAGATAATGAAAGAACAGCACCCCTGCTGGTCGCAGCCCAGTAGTGCTTTTCTTCCTTCATGTCCATCACGGAGAAGATGTCAGCTCCGTGAAGACTCTTCCTCTAAAATCAACTTCCTGCTTCCTGGCGTCTCCAACAGAGGCGAAGAAGAGGATTAAAGCTAAAGAAGCAGCTTAGTGTCACTGAGGCCAAAGTGAAAGATCTCCGTGTGCTAATCCACTTCTTATTTGCAGATAATCTCCTCTCGCCATATCTTCATCCTCTTCCTCCCTCTTGTCCCACCACCATTGTCTGTGCTTCATCACCTGCTTTCCTTTCTTCCTCTCCCCACACTCCTTTCACACGCGTGAAGCGCTGAGTCATGCTCCACAAGAGCCTCGGAAGTGAAGTCCATGTTTTCCTCACAGCTGCTGTCTTTGCAAAACACAAAAACTAAATTGGTGTGAAATGTGAACTTCTTTCGGGAGCAGAACGTGTTAGCAGTGAGACTGCTGTGGAAATCTAGCAGGATTTTATACAAACCCCGTTTCCACATGAGTTGGGAAATTGTGTTAGATGTAAATATAAACAGAATACAATGATTTGCAAATCATTTTCAACCCATATTCAGTTTAATATGCTACAAAGACAAGATATTTGATGTTCAAACTCATAAACTTAATTTTTTTTTTTTTGCACATAATAATTAACTATGAATTTCGTGGCTGCAACACGTGCCAAAGTAGTTGGGAAAGGGCATGTTCACCACTGTGTTACATCACCTTTTCTTTTAACAACACTCAATAAACCTTTAGGAACTGAGGAAACTAATTGTTGAAGCTTTGAAAGTGGAATTGTTTCCCATTTATGTAGAGCTTCAGTCCTTCAACAGTCCGGGGTCTCCGCTGTCGTATTTTACGCTTCATTATGTGCCACACATTTTCGATAGGAGACATTTATGGGCTGCAGGCGGGCCAGGAAAGTACCCGCACTCTTTTTTTTTACGAAGCCATGCTGTTGTAACACTTGTCTTGCTGAAATAAGCAGGGGCGTCCATGATAACGTTGACTGGATGACATCATATGATGCTCCAAAACCGGTATGGACCTTCCAGTATTAATGGTGCCTTCACAGATGTGTAAGTTACCCATGCCTTGGGCACTAATACACCCCCATATCATCACAGATGCTGGCTTTTGAACTTTGCGCCTATAACAATCCGAATGGTTATTTTCCTCTTTGTTCTGGAGTACACCACGTCCTCTGTTTCCAAATATATTTTGAAATGTGGACTCGTCAGACCACAGAACACTTTTCCACTTTGCATCAGTCCATCTCAGGTGAGCTCGGGCCCAGCCAAGCCGGCGGCGTTTCAAGATATTGTTGATAAATGGGTTAGGCTTTGCATAGTAGAGTTTTAACTTGCACTTACAGATGTAGCGGCCAATTTTAGTTACTGACAGTGGTTTTATGAAGTGTTCCTGAGCCCTTGTGGTGATATCATTTACACACTGGTATCTGTTTTTGATGCAGTACCGCCTGAGGGATCAAAGGTCCGTAATATCATCGCTTACATGCAGTGATTTCTCCAGATTCTTTGAACCTTTTGATGATTTTAAGGACCGTGCTGTAGATGGTAAAATCCCTAAATTCCTTCCAATAGCTCGTTGAGAAATGTTGTTCTAAAACTCCTCGACAATTTGCTTACAAAGTGGTGACCCTCGCCCCATCCTTGTTTGTGAATTACTTAGCATTTCATGGAAGCTGCTTTTATACCCAATCATGGCACCCAACTGTTCCCAATTAGCCTGCACACCTGTTGGATGTTCCATATAAGTGTTTGATGAGTATCAGTATTTATTGCCACCTTTCCCAACTTCTTTGTCACGTGTTGCTGGCATCAAATTCTAAAGTTAATGATTATTTACAAAAAAAATAAAAATGTTTATCAGTTTGAACATCAAATATGTTGTCTTTGAAGCATATTCAACTGAATATGGGTTGAAAAGGATTTGCAAATCATTGTATTCTGTTTATATATACATCCAACACAATTTCCCAACTCATATGGAAACGGGGTTTGTACAAAAAAAAATATTGCACTGTACGGTAAGGAAGGGATTCATGGGTGAGATAATCATTTTGCACTGCGGTCTGCTGAAAATGATGGAAAGCAACACCCTGCATAGCAACTGACGCCGTGTTCACAATTGGAATTGCACAAAACATTTCAAGATGTTCAACGCCCTACTGCCGTCTGCCGGTTAAAGTGGATAGTGCAATTTGTCACATTTCATGTGTCAGGTAAATCCCTGACAAATGGGGCCATATGAATCCCCCTCATACGGTACTTCATGATGTACTGTGTATAATGCAAACACCTTCCTCAGCACCGAGGCATCATTGAAGACTTAAAACAATAAGAGTAAACAAAGAAAACATAAGTTTTTAATGTAAAAATGAATAAATAAAAATAAAATAAAATATATATAAATAAAAATATATAGTGACATGGGCTTCACGGTGGCAGAGGGGTTAGTGCGTCTGCCTCACAATACGAAGGTCCTGCAGTCTTGGGTTCAAATCCAGGCTCGGGATCTTTCTGTGTGGAGTTTGCATGTTCTCCCCGTGAATGCGTGGGTTCCCTCCGGGTACTCCGGCTTCCTCCCACCTCCAAAGACATGCACCTGGGGATAGGTTGATTGGCAACACTAAATTGGCCCTGGTGTGTGAATGTGAGTGTGAATGTTGTCTGTCTATCTGTGTTGGCCCTGTGATGAGGTGGCGACTTGTCCAGGGTGTACCCCGCCTTCCGCCCGATTGTAGCTGAGATAGGCGCCAGGCCCCCCGCGACCCCAAAAGGGAATAAGCGGTAGAAAATGAATGAATGAATATAGTGACATATGCATATATACATATATTTGTTTCTATATATACATATATATATTTATATATGTATATATACATATATACCGCATATATGTATATGCTTAAGGTTGTCTATCGTATTCGATGACAACAATCCATTTCTGTTTTGTGAGTCCTCATGTGGCTGAACAGTCCAGTCCCTACATGATCTGCCGCAAACAGAGCAGGTGATGGCATTGTCTGGGGGTGCGGGTGTGGCAATGGCTTCATGCCTTCTTTGACGCTTCTTGGCTCGTTGATCACCTCAGTCCTCCTCAAGCTTATGAACCCCTTGTTGGAGGAGCTTCCGCCAGGTGGAGCGTTGGGCTGCAGTGTCCTCCAGCTGGGTCGTGTTCATGCCGCATTTCTTCATGACAGTCCTTATTTGATCTTTACAAAACTTTTTTGGGCTTCCTGCCAAGCGGTGACCAAGATTAAGCTGACCATAATAGCAGCTTGTGTGGTAAGCGTTCTTTTGGCATCCTTATAATGCGGCCTAGCCGGGGAAGTTGGTGCTGGTTGACTGTAGCCTCCACACTGGTGCAGTTGGTCTAGAAGAGTATTTCAGTGTGGGGGATTCTGTCCTTCCAGGATATACCCAGGATGCATTGTAAGCACCTGATGTGGACGGCCTCCAGCATCATGAGGTGGCGGCTGTATAGGGTCCACGATTCACATCTGTAGAGGAGGGTCGTAATGACCACAGCTAAATAGACTACCTTGGTATGTAGCTTAAGGTGTTTGTTCTGGTAGACCCTTACCTTGAGTCTGCCAAAAGATACTGACGCCTGCTTGATTCTGTTTTGAACCTCCCTGTCGGTACTGCTATTGTCAGAGAGAACGCTGCCAAGGTATTTGAAAGACTCGATTACTGCAAGCGGTTTATTGTCGATGGTGAAGTTTGGTGGAGGAGTGGATGCGCACTGGCATATTACCTCGGTTTTTGCCACATTGACAGAGAGGCCCAGTCTGCCATAAGCACTTGCAGCATCTGAGAATATAGCTTGCAGTGCTTCCGGTGTTTGATTGATTGATTGATTGATACTTTTATTAGTAGATTGCACAGTTCAGTACATATTCCGTACAATTGACCACTAAATGGTAACACCCGAATAAGTTTTTCAACTTGTTTAAGTCGGGGTCCACGTTAATCAATTCATGGTACAAATATATACTATCAACATAATACAGTCATCACACAAGTTAATCATCATAGTATGTACATTGAATTATTTACATTATTTACAATCCGGGGGGTGGGATGAGGAGCTTTGGTTGATATCAGAACTTCAGTCATCAACAATTGCATCAACAGAGAAATGTGGACATTGAAACAGTGTAGGTCTTACAGTAGGATATGTACAGCCAGCAGAGAACATAGTGAGTTCAGATAGCATAAGAACAAGTATATACATTAGAAGTACATTTGAGTTGTTTATAATCCGGGGAGATGAGATGTGAATGGAGGAGGGTATTAGTAAAGTGTTGAATTTGCCTGGAGGTGTTGTTTTAGAGCGGTTTTGAAGGAATATAGAGATGCACTTACTTTTATACCTGTTGGGAGTGCATTCCACATTGATGTGGCATAGAAAGAGAATGAGTTAAGACCTTTGTTAGATCGAAATCTGGGTTTAACGTGGTTTGTGGAGCTCCCCCTGGTGTTGTGGTTATGGCGGTCATTTACGTTAAGGAAGTAGTTTGACATGTACTTCGGTATCAAGGAGGTGTAGCGGATTTTATAGACTAGGCTCAGTGCAAGTTGTTTTACTCTGTCCTCCACCCTGAGCCAGCCCACTTTGGAGAAGTGGGTTGGATTGAGGTGTGATCTGGGGTGGAGGTCTAAAAGTAACCGGATTAGCTTATTCTGGGATGTTTGGAGTCTAGATTTGAGGGTTTTGGAGGTGCTGGGGTACCAGGAGGTGCAAGCGTAATCGAAGAAGGGCCACAACTGCGCAGTCATTCGCGTATTGGAGTTCGATGGCTTGCACTGGTGTGACTCTTGTGACTGCTTGGAGCCTACGGATGTTAAACTGGTTCCCTTCAAGTCGGAAGTCGACGGTAACCCCGCTGCCCTTCTTGATCCTCTCCTGGAGCAGCAGCGTCACACACAGGAGGAAGATATTAAACAAGACTGGAGAAAGGACGCATCCCTGCCGTACACCGGTGCACACCTTAAAGGGTTCTGATTCCTGATCGCCAAAGTCACACGTGACATCATCCCTTCATGGAATTGCCTTACGATGTTGACAAACTTCTGTGGGCAGCTGAACTTCAGGAGGATATTCTAGAGAAGCACCCTGTTGACAGTGGCAAAAGCCTTCGACAGATCAATGAAAGCAACAGAGGTCCTGATGCTGCTCCCTACACTTCTCCTGGAGCTGCCGTGTTATGAACACCATGTCCACAATGCTCTTGTTCTTCCTAAAACCATATTGTGACTCCGGCAAGAAGGTCTTCTATGATGTTGTTCACCAACCTGTGTAGCATGACTTTAGCCAGGACTTTACCAGCAACAGCCAGAAGTGAAATGCCATGACTGCTGCCACAACTTGTTCCCCTTGCCTTTGTAGATGGTGATAATATTGTCATCTCTCCACTGCTGAGGGACAGGTTCATGCTTTCACACGTTGCTGATGACAAGGAAAAGGGCATGGATGGAAAGGTAGCCTCCTTGCTTGAAGATCTCTGCAGGGATGCTGTCAGGACCAGGGGTCTTGTTGTCTTTCAGAGACCTTATTGCACTCTTAACCTCTCAAAAGGTTGGTGGAAGGTCAAGGTCATGGATGGTCAGGTAGTCAGGTAGTTCCTCCAGAATTGAGGGGTCTGTTGGGGCGGGCTGATTTAGCAGAGTTTCAAAATGTTCTACCCATCTTTTGGTGATGAGCTTCTGGTCTTTTGTGAGGGTTGTACCATCGTTAGACTTCAGCAGGGAGACAGGGCCGTTTCTTGGGCCGTAGATGGTTTCGCTGCATCGTAAAAGTTGTGCATATCATTTTTGTTGGCTTGAGATTGTATTTCAGCTGCCTTTGATACCCACCACTCATTCTTCAGGGCACGCAATTTTGACTGCACCTCCCTTTTGGATGTTTGCCATTGCTGTCGGAGCACAGCTGAAGTGGGGTTGTCGATTACAGCATTGTGTGCTGTGTGCATGTGTTTGAGCATGGTGGGTATTGTGACTGTGTTGTCATCAAACCAGTCCTGATGCTTTCTGCGCTTATAGCCAATGGATTGGGATAATGCCTCATAGAGCCTGGAGCTGATAGAGGTCCTTTGTCATCAATGGAGTCATCGCTCTCCAGAATATGCTCGATTCCTTCCAGGTTTTTGGCCAGATGATTTTTTTGCTCTAAATGAGGCATCTCCTCCTAACTATATGAATGCGCATATTGCCCGTCTACTTAAAAGGGGTGGAGGTGGGGGGGGGGGGGGGGGGGTCGCCCTAATATACAACAAAAACTTTAAACTTAGTCCTAACATAAATAATAAATATAAATTGTTTGAGGTGCTTGCTATGGGGTCTGTCACATCGCTGCCTCTATACCTGGCTGTTATATACCGCCCCTAAGGGCCCTATTCGGACTTTATCAGTGAATTCTCAGAGTTTGTTGCTGATCTAGTGACGCACGTCGATAATATAATTATAATGAGGGACTTTAATATCCATATGAATACCCCATCGGACCTACCGTGTGTGGCGCTCCAGACTATAATTAATAGCTGTGGTCTTACACAAATAATAAATGAACCCACGCATCGCAACGGTAATACGATAGACCTAGTGCTTGTCAGGGGTATCACCATTTCCAAAGTTATGATACGCCCGTATACTAAAGTAATGTCTGATCATTACCTTATGAAATTCGAAGTTCAGACTCATGTTCGGCAAACTAATAATAATAATAATAACTGCTATAGCAGCCGCAACATTAATGCTGCCACGACGACTCTTACTGGCCTACTGCCCTCGGTAATGGCACCAATCCCAAATTATGTGGGCTCTATTGATAACCTCACTAACAACTTTAACGACGCCCTGCGCGAAACCATTGATAGTATAGCACCGCTGAAGTTAAAAAAGGCTCCAAAAAGGCGTACCCCATGGTTTACAGAAGAAACTAGAGCTCATAAATTATCATGTAGAAAGCTGGAACGCAAATGGCGCACGACTAAACTTGAGGTTTTCCATCAAGCACGAAGTGATCATTTAATAACTTATAAACGCATGCTTACCTTAGCTAAAGCTAAATATTACTCAAATCTCATCCGCCTTAATAAAAACAATCCTAAATTTGTGTTTAGTACAGTAGCATCGCTAACCCAACAAAGGACTCCTTCCTGTAGCTCCACCCACTCGGCAGATGACTTTATGAATTTCTTTAAGAAGAAAATTTAACTTATTAGAAAGGGGATTAAAGACAATGCGTCCCAGCTACAACTGGGTTCTGCCTTCCAAAATAGTTTATCTCTTTTTGATGAATTAACATTAGAAGAATTGTTACAACGTGTAAATGGAATAAAACAAACAACATGTTTACTCGACCCACTTCCTGGGAAACTTATCAAGGAGCTCTTTGTATTATTAGGTCCATCAGTGCTAAATATTATAAACTTATCTCTTTCCTCTGGCACTGTTCCCCTAGCATTCAAAAAAGCGGGTATTCTTCCTCTCCTTAAAAGACCTAACCTCGATCCTGACCTCATGGTAAACTACCGACCTTCCGTTTATTTCGAAAATTATTGAAAAAATTGTTGCGGAGCAGTTAAATGAACACTTAGCGTCTAACAATCTATGTGAAACTTTTCAATCCGGTTTCAGGGCAAATCACTCTGGAGACAGCCCTCGCAAAAATGACTAATGATCTATTGCTAACAATGGATTCTGATGCGTGACCTATGTTGCTGCTCCTCGATCTTAGCGTTGCTTTCGATACCGTCGATCATAATATTTTATTAGAGCGTATCAAAACACGAACTGGTATGTCAGACTTAGCCTTGTCTTGGTTTAACCCTTATCTTACTGACAGGATGCAGTGCATCTCTCATAACAATGTGACCTCGGACTATGTTAAGGTAACGTGTGGAGTTCCCTAGGGTTCGGTCCTTGGCCCTGCACTCTTCAGCATCTATATGCTGCCGCTAGGTGACATCATACGCAAATACGGTGTTAGCTTTCACTGTTATGCTGATGACACCCAACTCTACATGCCCCTAAAGCTGACCAACACGCCGGATTGTAGTCAGCTGGAGGCGTGTCTTAATGAAATTAAATAATGGATGTCCGCTAACTTTTTGCAACTCAATGCCAAGAAAACGGAAATGCTGATTATCGGTCCTGTTAGACACCGACCTCTAATTAATAATACAACTTTAACATTTGACAACCAAACAATTAAACAAGGCGACTCTGTAAAGAATCTGGGTATTATCTTCGACCCAACTTTCTCGTTTGAGTCAGACATTAAGAGCGTTACTAAAACGGCCTTCTTTCATCTCCATAATATCGCTAAAATTCGCTCCATTTTGTCCACTAGCGACGCTGAGATCATTATCCATGCGTTTGTTACGTCTCGTCTCGATTACTGTAACGTATGATTTTCGGGTCTCCCCATGTCTAGCATTAAAAGATTACAGTTGGGCTGCTAGACTTTTGACAAGAACAAGAAAGTTTGATCACATTACGTCTATACTGGCTCACCTGCACTGGCTTCCTGTGCACTTAAGATGTGACTTTAAGGTTTTACTACTTACGTATAAAATACTACACGGTCTAGCTCCAGCCTATCTTGCCGATTGTATTGTACCATATGTCCCGGCAAGAAATCTGCGTTCAAAGGACTCTTGCTTATTAGTGATTCCCAGAGCCCAAAAAAAGTCTGTGGTCTATAGAACGTTATCCATTCGGGCACCAGTACTCTGGAATGCCCTCCCGGTAACAGTTCGAGATGCTACCTCAGTAGAAGCATTTAAGTCTCATCTTAAAACTCATTTGTATACTCTAGCCTTTAAATAGACTCCCTTTTTAGACCAGTTGATCTGCCGTTTCTTTTCTTTTTCTCCTCTGTCCCCCTCTCCCTTGTGGAGGGGGGGACACGCGTCCAGTGGCCATGGATGAAGTTACTGGCTGTCCAGAGTCGGGACCCAGGATGGACCGCTCGTCCAGAGTCAGGACCCAGGATGGACCGCTCGCCTGTGTATCAGTGGGGGACATCTCTGCGCTACTGATCCGCCTCCGCTTGGGATGGTTTCCTGCTGACTCTCGCTAATATATTGGATCCACTTATGACTGGACTCTCACCGTTGTGTTAGATCCACTATGGATTGGACTTTCACAGTGTCATGTTAGACCCGCTCGACATCCATTGCTTTCGGTCCCCGAAGGGGGCGCGGTTGCCCACATATGCGGTCCTCTCCAAGGTTTCTCATAGTCATCATTGTCACTGTCACCGACGTCCCATTGGGTGTGAGTTTTCCTTGCCCTTATGTGAGCGCTACCGAGGATGTCGTTGTGGTTTGTGCAGCCCTTTGAGGCACTTGTGATTTAGGGCTATATAAATAAACATTGATTGATTGATTGATTGAATAACACCACTCCACGCCTTCTTATCCTTCCCCACTCTGGCATTGAAATCGCCCATCAAGAAGATCTTGTCCTCCTTAGGTGTGCGACGGAGGGCCTCATCTAATGCCCGCAAGAAGCGGTCCTTAACATCTTCCCTTGATGGTAGCGTCGGTGCATAGGCATTAAGAAGTGTGGTGTATCTGATCTTAGCCAGAGGGATCCGGAGTGACATGAGCCTTTCACTTATGCCAGCCGGTGTTTCTGGGAGTTTTGGTAGGAGGCTGTTTTTTATTCCAAGTCCCACACCGTGCTGATGCTCCCCTCCTGGAGGACATCCTTTCCAGAAGAAAGTGTAACCTTGCCCTTCTTCCTTCAGGAATCCTTCATCCAGGAGTATGCTTTCACAAAGTGCAGCAATATCAACATTGTAGCGGTTAAGTTCCGCTGCAATGAGTGCAGTTCTGCGCTGGGGTCTATCAGTGGTATTACTAGTGACCAGGAGTGTCCTTTTGTTCCATGATGCCAGTTTAAGAGGGATTATTTTCTTTGTTTTATTTCGGCCGCGGAGTGTAATTCCCGACAGGTGTGGTAGCCTGTCCAGGATGGTTCTGAGTGGGCAATGTTTCTTCTCTAGGCCCTTTATCAGTTTGGGTGAGCAGTGCAATCCTAAATAGGGCTGCTCAGACGTACAAGGTTTCTGCCGAGAACAGCTGCCACTCAATTTCAGCTACTGGCGACCATAGATAGCCATGTACCCCTGGTGTACAGGGTTCTGACTAGGAGCTTCCGGTGCATTCATACCTGCTCCCGTTATCAGACACCCCATCGCCACCAGACTTTGTTTCATTTCTGGTAGCTGGTATCACCGAAGCAGAGATGAATACCTGCGCAAAGGAGCATGTTTAAAGAGTTACTCGGGGTGCGCATGTCCCAGCAGCACTTTTTCACTGTGAGAGGGTGGGATCCGGTGGCAAGGGGAACCCAGGACGACCGGCACTCTTCCACAGTTGCAGGAGACTGCTGGGGCTCCAGTTTTTTGGAGGACCGGCTGTCGTGTGTCGCCAACCACGTTGCTTTTCTCTCAGGGTGTGCTCCCCTAGCTTTTGTTTTCCTATATTTACCCACAAGGCAGCGGGTCTTCACTGTATCCCTGGCTAGGGGCAGTCAGGTACTAGGCACTTGCCAAGGGCCACCTGGGGTAACAGTAGCAAATGGGTTAACCTCCTAGATATATATCTTGATTGGATTATCCAGAGAATAGTGCTCGATACTGTGGTAGAGCGCAATATGTACCTAGTAGAGATGAAGTAGTCTTGTGATTTTTCCCACACCTTCATATATATATATATATATATATATATATATATATATATATATATATATATATATATATATATATATATATATGTGTGTATTCATGTATGTGTATATATGTATGTATATATATATGTATATATACATGTGTATATATGTATATGTATGTATATATGTGTACATATATGTACAGTGGGGCAAAAAAGTATTTAGTCAGCCACCGATTGTGCAAGTTCTCCCACTTAAAATGATGACAGAGGTCTGTAATTTTCATCATAGGTACACTTCAACTGTGAGAGACAGAATGTGGAAAAACAATCCAGGAATTCACATTGTAGGAATTTTAATGAATTTATTTGTAATTCATGGTGGAAAATAAGTATTTGGTCAACCATTCAAAGCTCTCACTAATGGAAGGAGGTTTTGGCTCAAAATCTCACGATACATGGCCCCATTCATTATTTCCTTAACACGGATCAATTCTCCTGTCCCCTTAGCAGAAAAACAGCCCCAAAGCATGATGTTTCCACCCCCATGCTTCACAGTAGGTGTGGTGTTCTTGGGATGCAACTCATTATTCTTCTTCCTCCAAACACGACGAGTTGAGTTTATACCAAAATGGATACATGGATGATACAGCAGAGGATTGGGAGAATGTCATCTGGTCAGATGAAACCAAAATAGAATTTATTGACCAAATACTTATTTTCCACCATAATTTACAAATAAATTATTTAAAATTCCTACAATGTAAATTCCTGGATTTTTTTCCCACATTGTGTCCCTCACAGTTGAAGTGTACCTATGGTGAATATTACAGACCTCTGTCATCATTTTTAGTGGGAGAACTTGCACAATCTGTGGCTAACTAAATACTTTTTTGCCCCACTGTATGTGTGTATATATATATATATATATATATATATATATATATATATATATATATATATATATATATATATATATATATATATATAGTACAGGCCAAAAGTTTGGACACACCTCATTCAATGGGTTTTCTTTATTTTCATGACTATTTACATTGTAGATTGTCACTGTAGGCATGTATGAATGAACACCTTGTGGCGTTATGTACTTATCAAAAAAAGGTGAAATAACTGAAAACATGTTTTATATTCCAGTGTCTTCAAAATAGCCACCCTTTGGTCTGATTACTGCTTTGCACACTCTTGGCATTCTCTCGATGGGCTTTAAGAGGTAGTCACCTGAAATGGTTTTCACTTCACAGTTGTCATAGTTTTAATGCCTTCAGTGACAATCTACAAAGTAAATAGTCATGAAAATAAAGAAAATGCAGTGAATCAGAAGGTGTGTCCAAACTTTTGGCTGAACTGTATATATGAAAACATACAACAAATGCGAAAAACACCAACCCCAAAAATGAAAGCCTGCAGTTTAAAAATCACAATTTTACTGTAAAAATAAAAGTGTATTCACAAGACACACATGCAGGCCATGCACACATGGCCGTAGATTTTATGTCAAAAAACTACCAACTAAATAGCCAGACATTTTTACTGTGACAATTACAATGGTACAGATTTTTAATTTACAGTAATTCGCTGTGAAAATAAAGATCATAAATTGACGTTACTTTATGTTCAAATTTGGGCAACAGAACTGCTCGTTTATTTTACTGTAAATTGGACATGTTTTCTTTTCCAGCACACAGGAACTAGGCTGTTTTTGAAGACATGAGCGGAATGTAGAGAAGAACTTTTGAAAAGAGAAGTTTTTGGAATGAAATTAATATTTTTCAAACATGATTTTGTTAAATTTTGAGGACCTTTTTGGTTATCAGGCAGCCTTTTCCTGTTGCATTTGTTTCATCCTGTGTTTGTCTTTGCATCATCTCCGTGTTTCGGCCTCCTCTGCCCCTCTTGGCCACGCCGTACTTCTCAGACAGGAAGTGACTAATCACCAGGCAACAATTTAAGCCGTGTTGTGTGTTCCATAAACCAGCGAGGAGGTCTCCGCTCCGCCCACCTCCTCTCAGACAAATCACCTCCTGCATTGCGGAGGTGTCTCTGAGGCTGATGGATGTCTCATATTTGCACAACATTTGATCCAAACATGCAGCATCACAACATAAATGTTGTATTAAAGAGGCGGTGCCTAATGAGCTGTCTCATTTGCATATGCTACATTACAGAGACATTTGCTTCCTGTTACATCCTTTGAACCTCTTTAACTAGTAATTATGTTCTCCCTGCTTCTCCCCCGTAGACCTCCTACACCTCTGCATCCATTCATCAAGCGCAGCTCCATCATCATGTGATCACGTCTCCATTTCTTCCCCTCTCTCTCTCTCTCGGCTTTGTTGGACATAAACGTTGGCATCACCCGTCCGCGTTCCCCTTCGCCTTTTTTTCCCCCCTGTTGGCTTTTGCCAGCGTTTCTCTGTTAATTTGCCTGAGAATGCATTAGCTGTAATGAAGGCAGAGGGCCGAGGGAATCCTCCAGGGTTCCATTAATCATCCCCCCCCCCCCTCCTCTCAGACAGGCAACCTTGATTACAAGTGGCAAGAAATTCATTAGAGCCGAGCCTCTGACAACTCTTATCTCCGCCGCTGGATCTGACTCATTAGGCAGCCAAATTAAAGCTATGATGGCCCTGATGAAACCCAGCGCTTGTTTATCCTGGGAGATGTGATGCATCTGCCCATACGTCAGTGGAGTGTGGACGCCACGCACCCTGCGCCGCTCGGGCCTCCGCGTCGCTTGCCAGGTGCTTTTATTTTGACACGGAAGCTTGACAAAATGTCGGATATTTCCATCCTGTGTCTACTTCAGACATCTGAAAGAAAGTTAATAAGCTCTCCTTACACATGGAAATCGAGCAACAATTTAGCATGCTGGTGCCTTTTACACAGAACCCAGAGCAGTGTCGCCTCAACTGTGTTTACTTTCACACAGCAATTGCGAAAATGTCAGCACCAGTGTCTGGCGTGACACAGAATACATCAACTGGGTTGAGTGAGTCAGGGCGGTTAAACCATTGCCCAAAACTTTTTTCCACACAGGTGGCGTCCCATCTCAGTTAGACCCTGTTTACACTGCACACCAAAATCACAGTTTTTTTGCCCTCATGTGACTCAGATTACATATATTTTTTGCCAAACGAAACGCTCCAAAGTGCTTCAAAATCTGATCAGCTTTAGGCTACATCAGAAAGTAGTCCACATTGGATCGGAATATGATCTAATATATATATATATATATATATATATATATATATATATATATATATATATATATATATATATATATATATATATATATATATATTAGAGATGCGTGGATAGGCAATTATATCATCCACAACCGCATCATTAAAGTCGTCATCCACTCGCCATCCACCCGAACCAACATTTTATCAAAACCACAACAGCCCGCCACCCGCTCGTTGTTATATATAAGGGGTCGGGCAACCATTACCACTCAAAGAGCCATTTTGACCTGTTTCACAAAGTAAAGAAGACAATGGGAGCCGCAACCATTCTCGCGAATATCTGCTAGCGGTCACCCAGATAACAAGAATAAGGGTGTGCTATGTATATACATTTCCGAATGGTTCAACAGCCACCCCCCCGAATCTATTTAAAATCTATTTTTTCGTCATGTCACCCGCACGACCCGCGGTTTATCCACGGATGAGACCGCATAACCGCACGTCTCTAATATATATATATATATATATATATGTATATATATATATATATATATATATATATATATATATATATATATATATATATATGTATATGTATATATATATATATATATATATATATGTATATGTATATATATATATATATATATATATATATATATATATGTATATATATATATATATATATATATGTATATGTATATATATATATATATATATATATATATATGTATATGTATATATATATATATATGTATATGTATATATATATATATATATATATATATGTATATGTATATATATATATATATGTATATGTATATATATATATATATATATATAAATATATATAATATATATGTTCATATTATTAGAATATCACGAAAAAGTTGATTTATTTCAGTAATTATATTCTGAACGTGAAACTTACATTTTATATCAATTCATTACACACATAGTGATATATTTGAAATGTTTATTTCTTTAAATTTTGATGATTAGTACTGACAATTACTGAAAATCCCAAATTCAGTATCTTAGAAAATTTGAATATTAGTTACGACTAGTACCAAAAAATATTTTTTTGAAATGTGGGCCAACTGAAAAGCATGAACATGGAAAGTTTCAGCATGTACGGCAATCAATACTTAGTTGCAGCTCCTTTTGCCTGAATTGCTGCAGCAATACGGCGTGGCATGGAGTCGACCAATCTGTTGCACTCCTCAGGTGTTATGAGAGCCCAGGTTGCTTTAATAGTGGCCTTCAGCTCTTCAGCATTGTTGGGTCTGGCATCTCGCATCTTCCGCTTCACAATACCCCATAGGTTTTCTATGGGGTTAAGGTCAGGTGAGTTTTCAGGCCAATCAAGAACAGGGATACCATGGTCCTTAAACCAGGTACTGGTAGATTTGGCACTGTGTGCAGGTGCCAAGTCATGTTGGAAAATGAAATCTTCACCTCCATAAAATTGGTCCGCGGCAGGCAGCATAAAGTGTTTTAAAACTTCCTGGTAGACTGCTGCATTGACCCTAGACCTCAGGAAACACAGTGGACCAACACCAGCAGATGACATGGCACCCCAGACCATTACCGATGGTGGAAATTTGACACTGGACTTCAGGCAACGTGGATTCTGTGCCTCTCCTGTCTTCCTCCAGACTCTGGGACCTTGATTTCCAAAGGAGATACAAAATTTACTTCCATCTGAAAACATAACTTTGGACCACTCAGCAGCAGTCCAGTCCTTTTTGTCTTGAGCCCTTGCGAGATGCTTTTGACCTTGTCTCTTATTCAAGAGTGGCTTTACACAAGGAATGCGACAGCTGAAGCCCATATCTTGCATACATCGGTGCGTGGTGGTTCTTGAAGCACTGACTCCAGCTGCAGTCCACTCTTTGTGGATCTCCCCCACCTTTTTGAATCGGCTTTGTTTGACAATCCTCTCCAGGGCGCGGTTATCCCTCTTGCTTGTACACTTTTTTCAACCACATCTTTGTCTTCCCTTCGCCTCTCTATTAATGTGCTTGGACACAGAGCTCTGGGAACATCCAACCTCTTTGGCAATGACCTTTTGTGTCTTGCTCTCCTTCTTTAAAGTATCAATGGTCATCTTTTGGACAGTTGTCAAGTCAGCAGTCTTCCCCATGATTGTGTGTCATACAGAATCAAAACGAGAGACCATTTAAAGGCTTTTCCAGGTGTTTTGAGTTAGTTAGCTAATTAGAGTGTGGCACCAGGTGTCTTCAATATCTGACCTTTTCACCATATTCTAATTTTCTGAGATTTTCAATTTAGGATTTTCATTGGTTGTCAGCTATAATCATCTCCTTTTTGGCAAAAAACACTTGAAATGTATCAGTCTGTTTGGAATGAATGTATACATTCTACAAGTTTGACTTTCTAAATGGAATTAATGATTAAATCAACTTTTTCATGATATTCTAATAATATGACCAGCACCTGTGTGTATATATATATATATATATATATATATATATATATATATATATATATATATATATATATGTATATATATATATATATATATATATATATATATATATATATATATATATATATCTGCGATGAGGTGGTAACTTGTCCAGGGTGTACACCGCCTTCTGCCCGATTGTAGCTGAGATAGGCGCCAGCGCCCCCCGCGACCCCAAAAGGGAATAAGTGGTAGAAAATGGATGGATGGATGGATATATATATATATATATATATATATATATATATATATATATATATATATATATATATATATATATATATATATATATATATATATATATATATATATATATAATATGCAGGTCTGGGCAATTATCTTGACTTGGGGGTCAAATTTAGAGAAAAAAATGGGTCTGGGAGCCGGTAAATCTTTTTTTAGGAACACTGATACAAAACGTCACAATAATGTCTGAGAGCTGAAAACGCTATGACAGACAGCCTTATTAACAGAATGGAATTATATATTTATTTTTCTTACTGAATGAGACACCCAGAATGTACATGAAAATAAAGAATGTGGGATTTACAATATTATTTGACCGATAAAACACTGAATATTGACAACATATGAACGTCACACACCCTTTCGCTTGACATATTTTTCAATCAAGCAAAACACAACAAAAATGCAACAAACAGCGATATATGAGCACGAAGTGTAAAAAAACAAAAAATAAAAACATCTACAATCTGATATATCACTATAAGCTTTAGAACTTTGTTGTAAAAATCTCCTTCCGCGTCTGTCCCTGACACCCACTTTTCAGGCTGGTCGCTCAGTAAACACTCTGTGGAAACGCTCCCCACCCACACTACTTGGTGCCTCGTCTGAGCTGCTGTGACTTAGGTGACCATAGTAACTAGTATATCATGCATAAGTTAAAGTTAAGTTAAGTTAAAGTACCAATGATTGTCACACACACACTAGGTGTGGTGAAATTTGTCCTCTGCATTTGACCCATCCCCTTGATCACCCCCTGGGAAGTGAGGGGAGCAGTGGGCAGCAGCGGTGCCGCGCCCAGGAATCATTTATGGTGATTTAACCCCCAATTCCAACCCTTGATGCTGAGTGCCAAGCAGGGAGGCAATGGGTCCCATTTTCTTAATAGTCTTTGGTATGAACTCCCAACCTATCGATCTCAGGGCGGACACTCTAACCACTAGGCCACTGAGTAGCTTAAGCTTCGATTCCAACCATTGAAATACTTTGTATAGTTCAAGACTTACAGTCATTTGAAAAAATCACTGAACATCATAATGGCAGCTACACTTTCCATCTTAGAGATCTAAAAAAATTATTTGGGAATGTCCGACGGGCCAGTTTGAAAAGCTTAACGGGCCACATGTGGCCCCCAGGCCTTAATTTGTCCAGATCTGGTCTACAGTTTATCCATTCATACATTAAACTACTTTGATTTTTTCTACATAAAAAACAACTATTTTTTAAGGTGTGGAAATTGTATTTCATTTTGTAGTAGTCGCGACTTCTTTATTTATTCACGCAATCCGGTCAGTCTCCTGCCTTTTCGCTTTATCGAACTGCACATGCAAGTGAAGTCGATACCACATCAGGGCCTGTGCGTGTTCACACTGGAGTCTGATAAACATCTCATTTTGCTTGCAATCAAAACAGTCAAATGGGGAAAAAAAGTATTTCTAAAAAATCCAATTTGGTCATTTTGGCCTACAGTGGAAATGTAATCTTAGATACTACCTTGAAATGGTGGAATATTGCCGGGTCGTATTCACACAGGACAACAAGTGGCTTCTGATGCTAAGGTTGAAGGTTGAACATTTCTGGGTTGATTTCACCTCCGATTCCATGTCAGTGCCAGAAAAAAGCCGGTTTCGTATGTTAAATGTCACATCCCAGTCCTCTCTTTGCAGAATACCCTTACGAACAGGCAGCATCCTGCCTCTTTTACAGCTGATTTGCCGGGTCAACTGTCAACTTTCTCTCCTAAGTAAATGACGACATAGTTCCTTTCCATTTATTCTTGGTATGTTGTTCATGCAAACAGCAACACAGAATTTTTTATTTTATTTTGCATGTGTCAAAGGGGGCTTTTGATACTACCTTGGGTGGCAGGAAATTGCCAGGTCGATTTTGTTTTGCAGAAAGTGTAACAGGGGTTTGTGTTGCTGCATTAAATGGCAGATCGTTGCCGTGTTGACCTTGTCCCCCAGTTCTGGGTCTCACACCGAAAACACACAAAATGCCGACATTTACAGTTTGAAAGGGTCTTCTGATGCTGTTTTGGCAGAAAATTGCCAGGCCAACTTTCCCATTTTTCGATCAGCACAGAAAAGTGTTAAAAACGACTTTTGACACTACCACCAATTGTGGAAAATTGCCAGGTCGACTTTTCCATTCTGTTCGGTGGCCAACCCAGAATACACAGAAAAGTGTTCACAGAAAGTGTGAAAGGGGTTTCTGATGCTGCATCAAAGGCAGAAAATTGCCGGGTTGAATTTGTCCCCCATGGTGTCCAACCCAGAAAACACTAAGCAATTCTGACACGAACAGAAATTGTGAAAGGGGCTACTGATGCTGCATCAAATGACAGAAAATTGCCAGGTCTACTTTGTACCAGTGGGGACTTGTCCAGGGTGTACGCCACCTTCTGCCCGAATGCACCTGAGATAGGCTCCAGCACCCCCAGCGACCCCAAAAGGGACAAGCGGAAGAAAAGGGATGGATGGACTTTGTACCGGCATTTTGTGTCCAACCCAGAAAACACCAGTGACGTGCAGTCAGGGGAGGCAGGTGAGGCCCCGCCTCACCTGCCATCATGGAAAGAGAAACATGTAAAAAGAAAAATAAATAAATTATATTGTTATATATATCCAGTGATTATACTATACATTTATTTTCCATTTAACTTCACCAGTTGTAAATGATTTTTTATTCAAAATCGCTTAATTTTCACATTTGCCGTTCAAATACTGAGAATTAGTTGCGGTGAATCATAAAACTGCTGCGAAGACGTACATTGTGAGGCACCTGTTCTCTGGCCTCCTGGTAGGAGAGGGCGCTAGTGATCCCAGAGATCATTCTTGCACTACTCGGCTAAGCCTGCATGGGGACATCTGAAGCCGGTATGTTTTAAAGTTGTCGTTTGCCTGCATGTTGTAAAAACAACCGTCCAACATTTTACAACTAATTGTAAACTTATACGTGCCGACCATCAGGGCCGAGTTGCGATGAAAGAGTGTGTCGATGTTGAGATATTAAGCCGAGTTGGTGAGTGAATTTGTTTGCTAATAGTAGCTACTACCATGTATTTTCTATGGGCGATTAGCATCGGGTTTCAATCCCGTTTCCTCCAATGTTTCTGCTCCGATTGAATTTATATTTATGTCGAGTCTTTATTTTGGGTACTTAAATATGGTGACTGAGTATTGTGGCAACACTGTGTACTGTCGTGTTTGTTATCTGCTACATACATGTGATGATTTAATATTGTTAATGTTAGCAGTATTATCGCTAATAATGATAATAATAAGTGTCATTTATTTATAATATAGCTAAAGTACCTGCTACATTAAGTTAAAGTACCAATGATTGTCACACACACACTAGGTGTGGTGAAATTTGTCCTCTGCATTCGACCCATCCCCTTGTTCACCCCCCTGGGAGGTGAGGGGAGCAGTGAGCAGCAGCGGCCGGGAATCATTTTTGGTGATTTAACCCTCAATTCCAACCCTTGATGCTGAGTGCCAAGCAGGGAAGAATGCTGGTATGCGCTTTTAAACATAACTCGTTAACGGCTGCCAATCAAATGGTGAATAAGATACTCCATAGCAGGGGTCACCAACGTGGTGCCCGCGGACCAGATGAGTAGCCTGCTGGCCTGTTCTAAAAATAGCTCAAATAGCAGCACTTACCAGTGAGCTGCCTCTATTTTTTACATTTTATTTATTTACTAGCAAGCTGGTCTCACTTTGCTCAACGTTTTTAATTCTAAGAGAGACAAAACTCAAATAGAATTTGAAAATCCAAGAAAATATTTTAAAGACTTGGTATTCACTTGTTTGAATTAATTAATTTATTTTTTTCTACTTTGCTTCTTATAACTTTCAAAAAGACAATTTTAGAGAAAAAATACAACCTTAAAAATGATTTTAGGATTTTTAAACACATATACCTTTTTACCTTTTAAATTCCTTCCTCTTCTTTCCTGACAATTTAAATCAATGTTCAAGTATTTTTTTTTTATTATCGTAAAGAATAATAAATACATTTTAATTTAATTCTTCATTTTAGCTTCTGTTTTTGCGGCAAAGAATATTTGTGAAATATTTCTTCAAACTTATTATGATTCAAATTTAAAAAAAATATTCTGGCAAATCTAGAAAATCTTTGGAATCAAATTTAAATCTTATTTCAAAGTATTTTGAATTTATTTTACAATTTTTGGTCTGAAAAATCTAGAAGCAATAATTATTTGTCTTTGTTAGAAATATAGCTTGGTCCAATTTGATATATATTATAACAAAGTGCAGATTGGATTTTAACCTATTTAAAACATGTCATCAAAATTATAAAATTAATCTTAATCAGGAAAAATTACTAATGATGTTACTTAATTTTTTTATTTTTTTCAAAACGATTCGAATTAGCTAGTTTTTCTATTATTTTCTTTTGATTGAATTTTGAATTTTAAAGAGTCGAAATTGAAGATAAACTATGTTTCAAAATTTTATTTTCATTTTTTCGTGTTTTCTCCTCTTTTAAACCGTTCAATTAATTTTTTTTTTCATCATTTATTCTCTACAAAAAACCTTCCGTAAAAAGAAAAAAATGTACGACGGAATGACAGACAGAAATACCCATTTATATATATATATATATATATATATATATATATATATATATATATATATATATATATATATATATATATATTTATAGATTTCTTTTTTAAAGGTAAATTGAGCAAATTGGCTATTTCTGGCAATTTATTTAAGTGTGTATTAAACTGGTAGCCCTTTGCATTAATCAGTACCCAAGAAGTAGCTCTTGGTTTCAAAAAGGTTGGTGACCCCTGCTCTACACGGTTCATACGTTTATAAATCTGACTATGATGAAGTCAGTGCCTCACCAGCCATTAACCTCACCGCATCTCACTGGAAAACAGTAAGCAATTCTTGTCTTCACAAAAAGTGTGATGCTGATGCTGTCCATTATGGCAGAAAATGTGTCCCCCATTCTGTGTCCAACACCGCAAAGACAGAAAAACATTTACAGAAAGTGTGCAAGTGACTTCTGACGCTACAACCAGTTGTTGAAAATTGCCGGGTCAACTTTTTTGTTCTGTAATCAGCACAGAAAGCACAGCAAAATGTTGGCGTTCACAGTAAGCGTTTAAGGGGCTAGTGACACAACACCTTATTGTGGAAAATTCTCTGTGGCCAGAACAGAAAACACAGAAAAATGCAAGATGTTTACAGAAAGTGTGAAAGACGCTTCTGATTTGACATCAAACAATTGCCGGGTTTACCTTGTTCCCCTGTTCTGTGTGCAACACAGAAAACATAGAAAAGTGTTTTACAGCGTTTACAGAAAGCGAAAGTGACTTCTGATTCTACCACCAAAAATATCCATGTTGACTTTGGCCCCGTTTACACTGCACACCAAATCTGATTTTTATTTGCCTTCAAGTGACACCGATCTGATTCTTTTGCGAGTCTAAACGCTCCAAAATACTTCAAATCTGATTTTTTTTCGGCATCAGATTCAGCCCACATCAGGAGGTAGTCCAAATCCGATTGGAATCTGATCTTTTCAAATGTGACTTCAGTCTAAACGCAATGTGACCAGAGTGTATTTTTTTCATCAGCTTTGGGCGAGCTATGTCACTCGTGTGCGGCGGGAAAGACTCAGTCAACAAAGGAAGTGGATACGTCATCACGACATCCGGTTTCGGTGAGCAAAGTAAATTTAAGACGACCCAATTTTCGATTTGTCACTTGTCAATAGTGCACAAAGGCTACACGAGATATAGTGAATATATATTTTGATTCCAAAGAAAAAAGCGATTGTTGGACGACCGGAATTGATGCTGTGGCGTATTTGCTTAAATGTGAGTTGAAAAATAAAGCTAACGTACAGTAGATCCACATGGATGTCCGTCTCTCCTCTACTTAACAACCAACAAAAGATTAAAACCCCTCCCAAATATATTACAATATATACCAGACCTGGGCAAATTAAGGCCCGGGGGCCACATGCACCTCGTTAATCTTTTCAATCTGGCCCGCCGGACATTCCCAAATATTTTTTTTAGATTTTAAAGATGGAAACTGTAGCTGTCATTATGATGTGCAGAGATGTTTTCAAATGAGCGTAAGTATTGAACTATACAAAGTTTTTCATTGGTTGGAATCTGCACTTTTGCATGATATACTAGTTACTATGGTAATGTAATTAGTTACTATGGTCATCAAAGTCACAGCAGCTCAGACGAGGCACCAAGCCGTGTGGGTGTGGAGCTTTTCCACAGTGTCAGCCTGAAATGCGGGTGTCAGGGACGGACGCGGAAGGAGATTTTTAAAACAAAGTTCTAAAGCTTAGTGATATATCCGATATATAAGATTGTAGGTGGGTTTTTTTTCATCCTTTGCGTTCATTTTGCTGTGTTTGTTGCATTTTGCTTGATTGTAAAATATGTCGATCGAGAGGGTAGGTGACGTTCATATGTTGTCAATATTCAGTGTTTTATCCTTCATAGTTAATATTGTAAATCCCACATTTTTTATTTTCATGTACATTCTGGTTGTCTTATTCAGTGAACAAATTTAAAATTCCATTCCGTTTTTCAAGGCGGTCTGTCATAACGTTTTTAGCATTCAATAAGACATTATTGTGAGGTTTTTTATTACTGTTCCTAAAAATAGATATATCGGCCCCCAGACACACTGTTGTGTCTAAATTCGGCCCCCGAGTCAAAATAATTGCCCAGGCCTGCTATATACAGTACAGGCCAAAAGTTTGGACACACCTTCTCATTCAATGTGTTTTCTTTATTTTCATGACTATTTACATTGTAGATTGTCACTGAAGGCATCAAAACTATGAATGAACACATGTGAAAGTATGTACTTAACAAAGAAAGATGAAACAACTGAAAACATGTTTTATATTCTTGTTTATTCAAAATAGCCACCCTCTGCTCTGATTACTGTTTTGCACACTCTTGGCATTCTCTCGATGAGCTTCAAGAGGTAGTCACCTGAAATGGTTTTCACTTCACAGGTGTTATAGTTTTGATGCCTTTAGTGACAATCTACACTGTAAATAGTTATGAAAATAAAGAAAACGCATTGAAATTATTGTACTGTACATCCATTCATACATCATATTAGTTTTGGTTTTTTTACGTAAAAAGAAAAACCCACCTATTTTTAAGGCGTGGTGACCATATCTATTTTATTTTGTAATAGGAGCAACTTCCTCCAAGTCAATTTCCTTTGTTTACACTTTAGCAAAGTGTGCTTGCAAGGGATATTGGAGCCACATGCAGGTTTACATTGGAGGCTGATAAAAGCCACATTTTACCTGCAGTGTAAACAGTCAGATTTGAAAAAAACACACAAAAAAAAACATTTAGATAGAAAAAATCCGATTTGGGCCACTTCGGCCTGCGTTGTAAATGAAGTGGCCTTTGTCACCCCGTTTTGTGTCCTGATATTTAAACAGGATGAAAACAAAAAAGAAAATGCCAGCATTACAGAAAGTGTGATACCACTTATTGTGTCCCGAGAAAGATGGGAAATTTCACAACATTTCGATTTATGCAGAAAAAAGCCAACTCTTACAGACGTGTTAAAGGCGGCTTCTGATATACAACCTTCCAAACAGCAGGAAACTGGGGATGGACTCGGTGCCCCTCATTCCGCCCTGGTGCCTTTTTCTACAGCTCGGCGCTTAAAAGGCGACGTAAAGATGTCAGTTCCTACACTCAGCGCAACGTGGAACAATGAGGTCAGTGACTCTCGCTGGCACCGCCCTCCTCTCCAAAATAGCCGAGACACTCTGGCACAGTGTTGTGGAATCAAGCCTCTTTATTAATCAGCTCCTCGTGGGACAATGACAAAAAGTTGCAGTACTTCCTTCCCCAAGGCCATCAGTTAAACGTCCTCACATGTCTCAGCCTTTAGAAAGTCTGAGCTAGAGAGTTAACTTCCTCACAGTCAAAGGATACATTACAATAACAACGCCATTCACACGTCGACATAAGCAAATACTGTGTGTATATATATATATATATATATATATATATATATATATATATATATATATATATATATATATATATATATATATATATCTTTATATATATATATATATATATATATATATATATATATATAAACATATATATATATATACACATATATATATAAACATATATATAATTAATTTAATATTCAACGAATACATATTTGAGGGATTGTCCACAGGTGCCGCAGTAACAAGAGCAGGGCCGGAGGCCTCCAAGTAGTTTGGCAAAAGGAAAAGGAAAGATAAAATTATTCCAGTTTGAGCTTTTTCTGGACCATGTTCACAGGAAAATGAAGTGAGCATAAAATACCAAAGGCCGGCATCCCCTTCCTCTCCCTGGATGTGGTCACATATATCTGACAAGAAGTTGTTATACGGTATAGTCAGGATAGGGTTTTGTTTTTGGTGCGGCGGAACTGTCTGTTATCCAACTTAAAACTATTTGACCGTGTGTGTTTATTGGCATGGTGCTGCTACCTGTTTTCAAAATGAGCATGTTGAAAGTAGTTCACTGTTTAAATTATTTCAAATTCAAACAAGAATTCTCGTAAAATAATATCCATCCATCCATTTTCTACCGCTTGTCCCTTTTGGGATCGCGGGGGTGCTGGAGCCTATCTCAGCTGCATTAGGGCGGAAGGCTGTCTACACCCTGGACAAGTCGCCACCTCATCGCAGACAACATTCACACTCACATTCACACACTAGTGTTGCCAATCAACCTATTCCCAGGTGCATGACTTTGGAGGTGGGAGGAAAATATTATTTAGTATAATATATTTTTTGGGCCTTCTTTTCCTGGCAGGAGTGACTGATGGAGAAGTTAATCGCAGTTTAAAGGTGATCAGTCAATCAGATAATCAATCATTAAAAATCAATCACACGCATTTACAGGGTGAAAACTGTTCTGTAACATAAAGAGTACTGTAAATATTCTCTCAAACAGTTTTAACACATTAAACATTTTAGTATTGTATGATTTAATCCTTAAAAATGTTAAATGGTGTAGGGTTTTTCTTATTACATATAATCTCTTAGCACAAATAAAAAACAAGAACATGAAATGTCAAAAACCAAAATTTAATATATAAAGCGATTTATTAGGTCAATATGCTTTACATTTGTCCGTTGTTTGGTCGTTGTGGTTCTTTCAAACAAAACCTTCTCACATGCAAACAAATTGTACAAAACACCAAACCAAAAGAAAAAGAAAAGCAAAAAAAAAAAAAAAAGAGACTCCACTAAAAAAGAAAAGGACATGCTACCAACAGAAGGTTTTGGCTTGACATAAATACTAAAAAAAAAAAGACTCTTCTCATAGTGCCCATTTGTACCTGTTAAATATTTACATATTCACAAATCAATAAATAAAAGTGTGAGCATATTTGCAAATAATGCTCGGTCCTCTTCATGGAGTCGTCCTCCAGTTTGTGCTTCATGCTGGAGTCTCTTTCATGATTAAGTCCTTATTTTGTCCTTTCACGGCCTGCTCCCTTGTTCTATCTGCTGGTGCTGACTCCTCACCGCGAACCTGTTGACGTGCACCGGGATGGGCACCACGATTTTGGGGTTCCTCACAGGCTCCCCCGAGCGGTTGTTGACGTTGCCGGCCTTGATGCGTTTCCACTTGGCCCTGCGGTTCTGGAACCAGATCTTGACCTGGACCTCGCTCAGCTTGAGCGCATGCGCGATCTGCGAGCGTTCGGTGAGAGAAAGGTACTTTTTGCAGTGGAACTCTTTCTCCAGTTCCAGCAGCTGCTCGCTGGTGAAAGCGGTTCGTCTCCTCCGGCTCTTGCCGGCCGAGGAGCCGCCGCCGCCGCCGGCCGGGAGCACGTCATGGGGTCCCACCTTCATCTTGCCCTTCTGGGACAGGGCCCCGCAGGTGTTGCCGTCTGAGAAGCTCTCGTTCTCGCTGTCCACGGAGCTGTCCTCCCGGTCACTGCACGCCGTCTCTGCGGACTTCAGGTCCAGTTTCTCGTCGTCTGAACTGTACAGTTTGGTCTCACCTAAAATATAAAGAAAAGTTGCAAAATGATGCATACAATTGTAGAAATATTTTAAAACACTTTTTTTATGTTTAATGTTCTTTCTTCTCTTTCCTTTCTTTCTTTTACTGTAACTGGATTTGTGTACTGTTATTTTTTGGGTTATTTTGAGAATTTTCCTTTTCTTTTCCTCTTTTATTGTAACTGGATTTGTGTATGTTCTGTAAATGGATCTGTGTACTGTTATTTTTTCATTATTTTGAGAAATATCTTTTTCTTTTCCTTTTTCCTTTATTTTTATTGTAACTGAATTTGCGTATGTTCTGTAACTGTATCTGTGTAGTTATTTTTTCATTATTTTGAGAATTTTCTTTTTCTTTTCCTCTTTCCTTTCTTTTATTGTAACTGGATTTGTGTATGTTCTGTAAATGGATATGTGTACTGTTATTTTATTGTATTATTTTGAGAATTTTCCTTTTCTTTTCCTCTTTTATTGTAACTGGATTTGCGTATGTTATGTAAATGGATCTGTGTACTGTTATTTTTTCATTATTTTGAGAATTTCCTTTTTCTTTTCCCTTTTCCTTTCTTTCATTGTAACTGGATTTGCGTATGTTCTGTAACTGTATCCATCCATCCATCCATTTCCTACCGCTTATTCCCTTTTGGGGTCGCTGGCGCCTAGCTCAGCTACAATTGGGCGGAAGGCGGGGTACACCTTGGACAAGTCCGCCTCCTCATTGCAGGGCCAACACAGATAGATCTTAGTACTGTTATTTTTTCATTATTTTGAGAATTTTCTTTTTCTTTTCCTTTTTCCTTTCTTTTATTGTGACTGCATTTGCGTATGCTTTGTAACTGGATCTGTGTACTGTTATTTTATCATTATTTTGAGAATTTAATTTCTATTTTCCTTTTGCCTTTCTTTTATTTGTAATTGGTTTTGTGTATGTTTATTAACCAGATATGTGTATTATTTTGAAAAGGACCCCAGGAAGACGAGCCTGGCGTTTGTGCGTCGGCTAATGGGGATCCTCAATAAACAATGAACAATAAACAATAATGCAACTGAGAGTATTGCACTCATAATTAAGCTATAAGACGTGTTCAATTACATAATTGAAATGCCATTCTTTTTTTTTTTTAAATCGGGTATGTAAAGCAAATAAATAAATAAAAAAATCTTACCGGATATCGTCTGATAACTCTCCGAGAAGTTGAGCAACTCCGATCCTTTCTCGCGGCCGTGCAGCTCCTCCGAGTGCGGGCTCTCCTGCCTCCTCGCCCCCGGGTCACCGGCGCTGCTCCGACGCGGGCCGGGCAGCTCTTGCGGCGGGTAAAAAGTGTCCGGCGGGTCGGAGAAACTGGGCATGGTGGTGGTGAGAGCCACCATGGACGGCACGCCTTGTCCCAGACTGGCGCAGAAGGTGTTGGTCAGGCGGCCGGCGAAGGACGCCAGGGGCGCCAGCGGAGGTATCCCGGAGGACAGGGGCGAGTGCGCTAACGCCTGCGGGAGGACCAGGGGTCTGTAGGGCATGAACATGGGGTAGCCCGTGTAGAGCAGGTGTCCCGGCCTGGGCTGGGGGGTCCCTATCAGGGAATCAATGGAAAACGCAGTCCCTTGCCCTCCTGGTCTTTGCATCTTTGCATGCAAACTAACCCCCACTTTTTTGGGTTTTCTTCCCCCCCCCACCCCAAAAAAAGTCACACTTTTCGGTGCAGTAGAATCCTGAGCCGCATCCCCGTGTGCGTGGAACACTTGGAAAGGTTTGAAGAGCCGCGGGTCCGCGTGTGTTCCCTCTCTCGCCCCCCGTAGTCTCCCACTAACTTTGTCCCACTCTGACACTTAAACACGCGGCTTGCTTCTATACCGCCTTGACAACTCCTCCCTCCGCGAGGTGCGCGCGCACATCGCGGAGGGAGGGTGGGGCGCGCATTGGTTATCATGTGCGAGACAAGAGGCATGAAAAAAAAAAGGGGGTCCCTGGGGGCTCATCCATCTTCCTCAAATTACGCTTCATTTCCTTATTCAGCCTCCGAATTTTTGGCTGGCCAATTCCCACTAAGCCCCCCCCCCCCCCCCCCTTCTTTAGACCTTCCCCTTCTATCACCATCGACCACACCAAGCCAATCAGCTATTAGTAATTTTGATTGATGATTAGCAATTACTCCGGATTCAAAACAACGCCGCCTTTTGTGGTGCTGCTTCCCCCCCCCCCCCCCCCTCTTCGCCCCCTCCCCGTTGGCATCAAGAGTCTGGAGGGGAGGAGAGGCAGATGTCAACGATACTCCCTCCCCTCCCTCGCTCTCAGGGCCTATTCTCCCCCCCAGCCCCAAAACAATGTGTTTGGCCCCGGATAAAGAAGTGCTGCAACAATTGTCCCCTGGAGAGAGATACTTTGGGAAAATTAGATTCAGATAAAAGGCGTGTATATGCCGGGTCAACTGCAGCGTGGGTTTGCAACATGTTCTATAGCCCAAGTCAAATTAGGGACGGGGGGGTTAAAGTGACTTAATTTGACTAATTTCAGTTGCTAAGTGACCAAAATAAGCCTCTAAAATATATATATATATATATATATATATATATATATATATATATATATATATATATATATATATGTATATATCAATCCATCCATTCATCCATCTTCTTCCGCTTATCCGAGGTCGGGTCGGGGGGGCAGCAGCCTAAGCAGGGAAACCCAGACTTCCCTTTCCCCAGCCACTCCGTCTAGCTCTTCCCGGGGGATCCCGAGGCGTTCCCAGGCCAGCCGGGAGACATAGTCTTCCTAACGTGTCCTGGGTCTTCCCCGTGGCCTCCTACCGGTTGGACATGCCCTAAACACCTCCCGAGGGAGGCGTTCGGGTGGCATCCTGACCACCTCATCTGGCCACTCTCGATGTGGAGGAGCAGCGGCTTTACTTTGAGTTCCTCCCGGACGGCAGAGCTTCTCACCCTATCTCTAAGGGAGAGCCCCGCCACACGGCGGAGGAAACTCATTTCGGCCGCTTGTACCCGTGATCTTATCCTTTCGGTCATGACCCAAAGCTCATGACCATAGGTGAGGATGGGAATGTAGATCGACCGGTAAATTGAGAGCTTTGCCTTCCGGCTCAACTCCTTCTTCACCACAACGGATCGGTACAACGTCCGCAGTACTGACGACGCCACACCGATCCGCCTGTCGATATCATGATCCACTCCTCCCCCACTCGTGAACAAGACTCCTAGGTACGGCGTGGCGCAGTGGGGAGAGTGGCCGTGCGCAACCCGAGCGTCCCTGGTTCAATTCCCACCTGGTACCAACCTCGTCACGTCCGTTGTGTCTCGAGCAAGACACTTCACCCTTGCTCCTGATGGGTGCTGCTTGGCGCCTTGCATGGCAGCTCCCTCCATCAGTGTGTGAATGTGTGGGTAAATGTGGAAGTAGTGTCAAAGCGCTTTGAGTACCTTGAAGGTAGAAAAGCGCTATACAAGTACAACCCATTTATCATTTATTTTACTTGAACTCCTCCACTATATATATATATATATATATATATATATATATATATATATATATATATATATATATATATATATATATATATATATATATTACTGCTTTAATGTCTTTCTTGTCCTTTGTCTTCTCTGATGTTTGATGTTTCCCTCTTACACACATGTGAGAGGGATGTGTACTATGGCTATGAGTTGTTTTTTCCCTTCGCCTCAGTCTGGACCCCCTCTCCAGAGCCCCCAGGCTTAGACCGATTTTTTAAATGTTTTTATTTTTTTATTTTTTATTTTAATCTTCTAATTTTTTCTCCCATTCCCCCCCCCACTTGTTTACCTGTATGTCTCACCTTTTTTGTAAGGGGCGCTGGAAGCCGGCAGACCCGTCAGCGATCCTGTTCTGTCTCCCTGTAATGTTTGTCTAAACTTGAATGGGATTGTGCTGAAAATTTAAATTTTCCTGAAGGAACTCTCCTGAAGGAATAAATAAAATAAAGTACTATCTAATATTTTTTTTTACATCAGCTCTTGAGTTGTCCTTTTATCTTCGAGCATGGGTTTAATGACAGATCAGTCCACCTTGCAAATAGCCGTGGAAGGTGATGATGATGATGATGATGAGCTCTATTGAGTCCGAGGTGGCCCCTCGTCTGATTGCACAGAGGAGATCACCACCCTGATTATAGCAGGTGGAGGTCCAAGGCCAGCCGAATGCTCAGCGCCGCATCACGTGACCTGAGCATCGTTCACTCTTGTTGTCTTTGTTTTGTGGCGTGGATTTTTGTGGTCATGGTACTGTAAAACAGTGGTTCTCAACCTTTTTTCAGTGATGTACCCCCTGTGAACATTTTTTGAATTCAAGTACCCCCTAATCAGAGCAAAGCATTTTTGGTTGAAAAAAAAAAAAAAAACAGATAAAGAAGTAAAATACAGCACTATGTCATCAGATTCTGATTTATTAAATTGTATAACAGTGCAAAATATTGCTCATTTGTAGTGGTCTTTCTTGAACTATTTGGAAAAAAAGATATAAAAATAACTAAAAACTTGTTGAAAAATAAACAAATGATTCAATTATAAATAACGATTTCTACACATAGAAGTAATCATCAACTTAAAGTGCCCTCTTTGGGGATTGTAATTGATAAATAAATGGGTTGTACTTGTATAGCGCTTTTCTACCTTCAAAGAACTCAAAGCGCTTTGACACTACTTCCACATTTACCCATTCACACACACATTCACACACTGATGTAGGGAGCTGCCCTACAAGGCGCCAACCAGCACCCATCAGGAGCAAGGGTGAAGTGTCTTGCTCAGGACACAACTGACGTGACGAGGTTGGTTCTAGGTGGGATTTGAACCAGTCACCCTCGGGTTGCGCACGGCCACTCTTCCACTGTGCCACGCCGTCCCCTTGTAATAAAGATCCATCTGGATTCATGAACTTCATTCTAAATATTTCTTCACAAAAAAAGAAATCTTTAACATCAATATTTATGGAACATGTCCACAAAAAATCTAACTGTCAACACTGAATATTGCATTGTTGTATTTTTTTTCTCACAGTTTTCTGAACTTACATTCATATTTTGTTGAAGTATTATTCAATAAATATATTTATAAATTATTTTTGAATTGTTGCTATTTTTAGAATCTTTAAAAAAAATATCACGTACCCCTTGGCATACCTTCAATTACTTCTAGGGGTACACGTACCCCCATTTGAGAACCACTACTGTAAAACATTGTAATTGTAAATTCACAGCAAATTACTGGCTAATAATTGCATTACTTTGTGGTTTGTGTTGTAGTTTGTGCAGCCCTTTGAGACACTAGTGATTTAGGGCTATATAAATAATCATTAATTGATTGATTGACTGATTGATTGACTTTCATCAAATATCGCTACTGTAACTGCAGAGCTGTGGTTTTATAATTAATATCAATAAAGTTCAAACTAAATCCATTTGAATTTACAGTAATGTGTTGTGATATGACAGAAGAGGACTGTGATTATGGTATTTTGCTACATAACAGTTAATTGCTGCAAAGTATAAATGTGTCATAATTTTTACAGTAATTTGTTGTAATGTTAAAATCATTTTTGATTAGAGTATTTTACTCTGGAAAAAATAATGTTAGGTGCTGTAAAATCCCGGGGATTTTTCTTACAATCTAATCCATTTCTTAGATCAGTGGTTCTCAAATGGGGGTACGCGTACCCCTGGGGGTACTTGAAAGTATGCCAAGGGGTACATAAGATTTCTTTTAAAATATTCTAAAAATAGCAACAATTAAAAATCTCTTATAAATATATTTATTGAATAATACTTCAACAAAATATGAATGTAAGTTCATAAACTGTGAAAAGAAATGCAACAATGCAATATTCAGTGTTGACAGCTAGATTTTTTTGTGGACATGTTCCATAAATATTGATGTTAAAGATTTATTTTTTTGTGAAGAAATGTTTAGAATTGATTTCATGAATCCAGATGGATCTCTATTACAATCCCCAAACAGGGCACTTTAAGTTGATGATTACTTCTATGTGTAGAAATCTTTATTTATAATTGAATCACTAGTTATTTTTATGTCTTTTTTTCCCAAATAGTTCAAGAAAGACCACTACAAATGAGCAATATTTTGCACTGTTATACAATTTAATAAATCAGAAACTGATGACATAGTGCTGTATTTTACTCCTTTATCTCTTTTTTTCAACCGAAAATGCTTTGCTCTGATTAGGGGGTACTTGAATTAAAAAAATGTTTACTGGGGGTACATCACTGAAAAAAGGTTGAGAACCACTGTCTTAGATGATCATTCAAAGTTACCAAACAACCACCTCCCCCCCAAAATGAGCGACTTTTTAAAAATACATTTGAATTTTTGTGTTGATAGTGTCAATAATTGTTTTGTATTACTCATTTGTATTTTTATATTTGTATTTTGTTTTTTGTTTTTTATGCCTGTATTCAACTATACATATTTGAATACAGGCAAATATGTATAGTTAATCAACTAAAAATAAATTAAACAACAACCACAATAATACAAGTATTTCTGATTCTGATTAAAACACAGTTGCATTGTAGGACTAAAAATTTATTAAAACAAGGCAGAGGTTTTATTTAACAAGTATATCTAATTGAACAATCCGCACTTTTGTCTTAGTTATTATTAGCGATCATTTAAATGTGAGTCATATAAAAGACTGCTGAGTGCAGAATAATGGATTTTAAGTCGCCCAAAATTCCGCAAATATTGCGTTGGCTCATGGAAAAATATTAATGCCTTTCTGCTATGTATCGCAAATAATTTTGGTGCGATATTTAGGGCTATTTCTCGTTTTATTTTGTAATTTACAGTGGGTGCTATGTCGAGGTTACTGAGATGTGTGAGAAATTTCGAGTCAATCTGACTTATGGGGTCAAACTGTTTGTGTTTAATAACGCCACAATGTCCCAAAATAATAGGAAAGTGGTACAAATTTGACATATTTGTGCACACAGTTCACTAGTTTGCTCACTGGTAGCCATGCAGCTACTTGTAATTTTAAGACCAATTACAAACAAATTTAACTATATGTTTTAACTTCACAATTGTAACTTCATTAATAATTATTTCAACAATCTCGGTTTACCGGCATACTGCACCTACTGTACAAAAGTCTGCAATAGTTCCTTAAGAGATACATTAGTATTTTGCTGTGAAATAACAATTAATTACGGTGAAATATAATTGTTTACACTAATTTTTTGTAATATTAAAATCAATTTTTATTACAGCAATTTACTGTAGCTGTCATTATTGTTTTTATTATAGCTATTTAGCTATAATTTGGTGCAGAACATATTTGTCTTTTGTCTTAATGTCTGTGCAGTGTCCCTTCAAATAAACAATACTGTGAAATGTTTACAGTGATGCAATAACAACCTTAAAATTGTTACGTGACCATGTAAAGTTGCCAATCAAATTGCAACTTTTTTTTAAAATGTTTAAAACATTTACATTTTAGTGTTGAACGTGTAGTAAAAAAATCCCTTTTCTGTATTTATTTTTGAGAAATACCTGAATGCAACTACAAATACGTAATGTTTTAAGAACAATACAATTTTGCAAAAAAAAAAAACGATTTAAAAAAATGGAAGCAGAAAATAAAGTATGCTCAAATGTCCAAAATGTTATATTTTTTCTTAAAATAAACCAACAAAAATAATATACAAAATATTACAATCATAAATGGTAAGGAATTATTAGGCAAACATTTTTGCACATTCATGTTAAATCTACAGTAATATTCATTCTTAGTGACTCACCTGCTCAGGTCATTAACAAGTGCAGTCATTAAAACATGATGAATATGATAGAACACTTCAAACGGCACAGTCAATACTGCATCACATCTAGTACGCAGCACCCTCTTGTGGTGGAAAACCAAACTGCACGGTAAAAACTATAAAGGTCCTGGCCAATCACTCATCTTCAAAATAGCGCATCATTGTTTGTTTTTTTAGCAGCAGTAAACTCTTCATCAGTACTTTAAAAGTGCTTTAGTGGACATAACCTCTGTAATCCAAGAGCAAGTAGTTCTTGAGAAAGGTGGGCAGGTCCAGGTTTGGGACCACCTTGTGCAGCCGACCCTCCAAGAAGGTCCTGAGTCTCCAGCGGACCAAGTGCTGCAGGGATCGAGGAGTCCGTTCAAGTGAGAAGATGGACTCGTAGAACTCCTTGTGTTTCTGGTTGAAGAGAAAATGCAAATCGTGCTTACCGATGCATGCAACATTTCAGATGAAAATAGCCATGTTCTAAGTCCAATATATCGTAGCAAGCAGGCCTGGGCAAAATACGGCCTGCGGGCCACATACAGGTCAGATTTCCAAACCTATATAATTTTTTTAGACCTTTAACAACAAAACTGTAGCCGCCATTATGATGTGCAGTTCTGTCTTTAAATAACCGGAAGTCTTGAACTATAGAAAGTATTTCAAAGGTTGGAATCTGCACTTGTTGTATGAGTTATTATGTTAATCCACGTCACAGTAGCTCAAGGAACAAAGCAGAGTGGGCGGGGGTTCAGAGCAGGCCACCCAAAACGCATGTGTCAGGAACAAATGCGGTAGAACATTTTTACAACACATTTATGCATTAAAGTGATATAATATCATATTAAATGTGTTCATTACACTTTGCATTTTTTGTGTTTCACTTGATTGTAAAAGATGTCTACTGAAGAGCTGGTCTGAGAAGTAAAAGAGGAGCAACGTTCATTGGTTGTTAATATTCAGTGTTTTAAATAACTTAGATTTATATCGCGCTTTTCTAGACACTCAAAGCGCTTACAGAGAAATGGGACTTAACATTCATTCTTATGTGGGCCTACCGAGGATGTCGTAGTGGTTCGTGTTGTGGTTTGTGCAGCCCTTTGAGACACTAGTGATTTAGAGCTATATAAGTAAACATTGATTGATTGATTGATTGATTCACACCTGGTGGTGGTAAGCTACATCAGTAGCCACAGCTGCCCTGAGGTAGACTGACGGAAGCGTGGCTGCCAGTTTGCGCCTACGGCCCCTCCGACCACCAGCTATCTATCATTCATTCATCATTCATTCACCAGTGTGAGTGGCACCGGGGGCAAAGGGTGAAGTGTCCTGCCCAAGGACACAACGGCAGCAATTTTTTGGATGGCAATAGGTGGGAAGCGAACCTGCAACCCTCAGGTTTCTGGCTGGCCGCTCTACCCACTACGCCAGGGGTCACCAACGTGGTGCCCGCGGGCACCAGGTAGCCCGTAAGGACCAGATGAGCAGCCCGCTGGCATGTTCTAAAAATAGCTCAAATAGCAGCACTTACCAGTGAGCTGCCTCTATTTTTTTAAATTTTATTTATTCACTAGCAAGCTAGTCTCGCTTTGCTTGACATTTTTAATTCTAAGAAAGACAAAACTCAAATAGAATTTGAAAATCCAAGAAAATATTTTAAAGACTTGGTCTTCACTCGTTTAAATAAATTCATTTATTATTTTTTACTTTGCTTCTTATAACTTTCAGAAAGACAATTTTAGAGAAACAATACAACTTTAAAAATGATTTTAGGATTTTTAAACACATATATCTTTTTGCCTTTTAAATTCATTCCTCTTCTTTCCTGACAATTTAAATCAATGTTCAAGTATTTTTTTTTTATTGTAAAGAATAATAATTGCATTTTAATTTAATTCTTCATTTTAGTTTCAGTTTTTTCGACGAAGAATATTTGTGAAATATTTCTTCAAACTCATTATGATTTAATAAATAAAAAAAATATTCTGGCAAATCTAGAAAATCTGTAGAATTAAATTTAAATTTTATTTCAAAGTCTTTTGAATTTATTTAAAAAATTTTGTTTTTGAAAAGCTAGAAGAAATAATGATTCGTCTTTGTTAGAAATATAGCTTGGTCCAATTTTTTATATATTCTAACAAAGTGCAGAATGGATTTTAACCTATTTAAAACATGTCATCAAAATTCTGAAATTAATCTTAATCAGGTAAAATGACTAATGATGTTCCATAAATACTTTATTACATTTTTTCAAAAAGATTCGAATTAGCTAGTTTTTCTCTTAATTTTTTTCGGTTGAATTCTGAATTTTAAAGAGTCGAAATTGAAGATAAACTATGTTTCAAAATTTAATTGTAATTTTTTTCATGTTTTCTCCTCTTTTAAATCGTTCAATTAAGTGTTTTTTTTTCATCATTTATTCTCTACAAAAAACCTTCCGTAAAAGGAAAAAAAAAGTACGACGGAATGACAGACAGAAATACCCATTTTTTTATATATATAAATGTATTTATTAAAGGTAAATTGAACAAATTGGTTATTTCTGGCAATTTATTTAGTGTGTATCAAACTGGTAGCCCTTCACATTAATCAGTACCCAAAAAGTAGCTCTTGGTTTCAAAAAGGTTGGTGACCCCTGCACTACACCATGCCGCCCCATAGTTAATATTGTAAATCCCACTTTTTTTATTTTCATGTACAGTTTGGGTCTCTCATTCAGTAAACAATTGCTCCGTTTTTTTGAGGTGGTCTGTTATAGGGTTTTTAGAATTCTATCGAATATTGTGACTTTTGGTATTAAAGTTAAAGTTAAAGTACCAATGATTGTCACACACACACTAGGTGTGGCAAAATTATTCTCTGCATTTGACCCATCACCCTTGATCACCCCCTGGGAGGTGAGGGGAGCAGTGGGCAGCAGCTGTGCCACGCCCGGGAATCATTTTTGGTGATTTAACCCCCAATTCCAACCCTTAATGCTGAGTGCCAAGCAGCGAGGTAATGGGTCCCATTTTTATAGTCTTTGGTAAGAATCAGGTTTGAAATCACGACCTACCGATCTCAGGACGGAAACTCTACTCACTAGTGTTCCTGAAAAAAAGGGATCCAAAGACACATACTGTGCAGCAGATTTTAAACAGCTAAATGTGTCCGTATAATTTATATACACATACACATTGGCACCCCCAGACACATTTTTCTCTCTCAATGTGTCCCCCGAGTCAAAAATATTTGCCCAGGTCTGGTGTAAAGCAATGGTTGTTGAAACCTGCCTCAAACGTCTCAGGTGATACAGCCTCGACCCAGGTGTCGTTGACTTTGAGGTGACTGTAGACGTTGAGCAGAACTTCAATGGTGCGTGGCGACTCAGCGCAGTTCTTCAGAACCTAAAAAAGTGACAAAGCAACAGGATTCATATTTTAACCGTTATCAAGACTTCATGAGCGAGCTCTGATTCAAAAGAAATAAAGTAATTAAACACTTGTGAAATGAACAGATTGGGGCTCCCTCCAGGGGTTTAACTGGAAATTATGCAATTAGTGCTAATTAATCTCCTATTAACACTTGCCTAATTAGCAAGCAGGCATTTTGTCTGGCGCACGTGCGTGCACTCATACTTGGTAAGTCTGCCTCCTGCAGCGAGGGCAATGCGTCATGTTGTGTCGTGAAATTAGAAGGATTGGTAAGTAGTCAGGTCTTGGAAATACCGTGGAAATGAACCGTCTAACTCGAGGTGTTGAAAGTGCAGCGCTGGATAATTATGCAAAATTAGACATCTTGATGGATAATTGGCAACTGGCTGATCGCTTACTCGTAATTCAGGCAATCAAGGGATACTGAATCAGTTGTGTCGGATATTTTGGGAGCCTTTCCAGCGAAACTGCAGTAAAATCATAATCACAATGAACTGGTCCATACCACCTCCAATTATGTGTTGAACTTTCCTACCATGGGAAGCGCTCCGGGCCACACCCGGATAGAGCCGTAGTTGAGCAAGGCACGTACAACCCGCTCAGGACTATGGGCGATTTTGTAGCACACCACCTTCAGGATGTTATGCATGGGAGCTTCGCCGCCATAGTCCATGTTGTTAACGCAGGCCCCGTTGGCCAAGAGCAGGTCCACCAAGTCTGCATTGACGTTCTTACAAGCCATATGCAAGGGTGTGTGTTTGTCCTGGTCCACGGTGTGGAGGTCAGCTCCTGCCTTCAGC